>NC_018398.1:6061472-6181472 GCF_000208865.1 Neospora caninum Liverpool | reverse complement strand
GCGACTCCCGGTGGCAACCAGGAAGGACGACGGAACGCCCACGGCTCGCCCGTAGCGGCGGAGCACGAGACTGCCGAATTTGTGGAAAGTTCCAACAAATACGCGCTCGGCCAAGTCGTGAAACAGAGGCAGAGCCGAGGCGGCGGGAGGCGAAACTCCCGAGAAAGAAGCGGACGCTGGAAACGGCGAGGCGACTGGCGGCGCAGTCGACGAAGCGTACCGCGCCACAGGCGCCCAGGAGTCGCGTTTCGCCAAATGCCAAGCCGGTGGGAACGGCGAAGCCGCGCGGCAGGAAGGGAAACCGTGTGGAAATGCTGAACCTTCGTTTGTCCTTTGAATTGGCGTGTGGAAGATGGACGCTCCGCTCTGCTGCTGGGCGTGGTTCGCCCGCTTCTCTGCAGTCCGCTTCGAGAGAGACGGAGCGTCTGAGCTGGACGGGTCTCGCGCTTCCCGCAAAGCTCGCATCTCCGCCAGAGTCGACGACAGGCCGTCCAGCACGCGCTCTCGCAACTCCTCGGCGCCGCGCTTCGTGAAAGTGAGCGCCAAGATGGGGCCCTCGCCTTCGAGAAGGAGACGAATGATCCGAGCTGTGATCGCGGTCGTTTTCCCTGGACACACACACACACAGTGGGTGACAAAGCCGAAAAGCGACAAGGAAGTGCAAAAACAACAGAGGAAAGACTTTGCGCAAGGTTCCGTAGTTTTTTCGGCTCCACAGACAAAAAGAGAAAACGGGAGACTCCGAGGGAGACGTGGAAAGGCGCCTCGCCGCGCGAGGGGTTAGGTCCAGGCCTACGGACAGCCTCGACGAGGCCGATGGCGCTTCTATCGCACTTTTTTGAGCTGTGAAGAAGCTCAGGGGTTTCCACGAGTTCGGATCTCTGAGGCAGGCGAGATCAACGTAGGTGGTGAACCCGTTAAAAAAGAGAAAAACGAGAGGTAAAAGAGCGGAAGAGACACAGCCACGATCGACGCAAACGATCACACATACGGCAGAGGCAGAAAGCGACATGTCGAGAGCGATGGAAAAGAAAGGGACTCCGGAGTCTTTGTGAGAAAAGGCGGAACACGCGAGAAGAAATAGGACAGGCGGAAAAAAGTGAAAGCACGGCGAGGTACAGGACACGATGAAAACAAGGGGAAAGGAGAAATGTCTGAGGCCAGGAAGAAAGCAAACGAGGGACTGACTTCGGTCTTACCGGATCCGGGGCCCGCAATGACACACAGATTGGCATGTGCAGGGGCAAGAACAACCCGCCGCTGTTCGGCCGAGAGTCGTCCAAAAATCTTGCTGTGTGGAGGCAGCAGCTTCTCAGCTTCGCAGGTTTCCATTGTTTCCCCTGTGTCGGATTCTTGTCTGTTTTCTTCCGTTCGCGGGCTCGTCTCTTCCTCATTCTCTTCCTTCTCCCGCTTCCTCTTCGCGTTCGCATATAGCGAAGCTAGAGGGGAGGACTTCTCCAGAGTTTCGCTTTGGCGCTCTCCTTCCGTATCTTCCCATCTCTCTCGACTCGTCTCGACGTCGGCGGCCTGTCCCCGGGTGCACATAAACAGCCTCCCATTTCCTCGCTGGTCTCGTCCGTCGCGTGTATCTCCCTTCTCGGCCTCCCCTCCGTTCACTTTCTTCGCGTGATCGCTCTCGCTGAGGGCGTGGCGGCTCAGAAACGCATGTCCGCCCACAGAGCCAGGCGTCGAGGAGAGAGAAGACGAAGGCGCTGAAGAAGGCGGGACGCCAGCGGGCGTTGAGGGCCAGAGATGACAGGAAGAATTCGCGGGCGGCCTTTCTTGGGTGGACTGAAGAGACGACGAAAACGAAGAAGAACAGAGAGACGCGCACGCGACAGAAGGGGGAGAGGTATTAGGAGCAGGCCTCGAACGACTGGGAGCGAAGGTCGACTTGAGCGGCGCGGAATCCTTCGCGGCGCTGAGAGACGAAGAAGCGAACGAAGACGAAGGCAGTCTAGACGAAGGAAGAGACGAAGCAGGAAGAGACGAAGCAGGAAGGGACGAAGCAGGCGGAGACGAAGCAGGAAGAGACGAAGAAAGATTTGACGGCGAAGGCGTGGCAGGCAACTGGCGTTGGGGGAGATCGCGAGGAGCTCCAGGCACAGAAGCCAAGGCAGAGCCGCAAAAGACGGAGGCCGGTTTCTCCCGACCCACGGAAGACTCATCGCAACGCGAAACGGGTACGCTGCGAGAAACAGCGATTGCGGTTTCGGGGACGCTCGCCGCGGAAGAGAAGGAGAGAGCAGAGCGCAAGGAGTGCAAAGAGGAAGACGTCGGGTGCGCGAAAGAAGAAATAAAAGAATCAGACGAGGGCGTCGACGCAGGCGGCCACGACGACGCAGACGCACACGGGGCCGGAGAGGGCTGCGCACGCGGAGCACCAGACGAAGCTGCAAACGAGGAAGAACGAGGAGAGAAAGAGCGAGGAATCGCGGTAGGCGGTCGCTGTTCCCCGTCCGCGGCAGACACCGGAAGAGGGTCGTGAGACGCACGGGGGCTCAACGCCTTCATGTCGGCGTGTGGAAGGACACGCAGATTTCCACAGGCACGGTCACCACTCCGGGGCTGAGGCGGGGTAGCGGTGGAAGGAAAGGAGGCGGGACAGCGAAGGGAAGCAGACAAAGAAGAGGCTGACGTGGGCGACGAGGCAGCGACAGACCGAGCAGGGAAGGAAGCCGAAGCAGACCGAAAACCAGAGGAAAGGGAGGGACGAACTTGTCGCTGCATCATCTGCCGCAGCCCGCCAGCCCCAGACGGTTTCTCGCTTCTTCCGGTTTCCGGCGCTGCTTGCGTCAGCCCAAGACTCGGCCGTGCGGGGCGTTCATCGTCCTTCTTCCCCTGTAGCTCTCTCGCGTTCGCGACAAGGCGCGCTGCGTCATTCTCCGCCGCGTTCGACGGAACGCAAGAGTGGATCGCTTCTCGGCCTGCTGCCTCTCTACCAGTCACACGGTGAGGTGTACAGACTCCCGGAGCTGTACAGACTCCCGGAGCTGTACAGACACCCGCGCGCCATTGCACACGGGATGCGTGAGAAGACAGGTGCTGCTGAGGCAGTGAATTTGACCCAGACGCCGATGGAGGGAGACCAGCGGGCCTTTCTCGCGAAAAACATCCTTCTGAAAGCGCCGTGAAAGAAACGGAAGAAGCTGCGGGTGCCGGACCCCGCGGCAGCGGACCCGAAGGAGGCCTTTGAAGCGGAAAACCCTCTGTGAGGCGCGATGAACTCTGGTTCGTTGAAGCAGCGTTAGTCGAGAGAGGTTGCGTGCGTTCTCGCGGCAGCAGTCTTGCCTTTTCGTGGATCGAAGAAAACGAAGATGGCGACGACAAGTGAGGGGGGAAGCTGGGATTTCTCGTTTTGGGGCCGTCCGGTTCACGCGTGTGCCTCGTTTCCTCCGTCGCCTTGCTTCCATCTGTCCTCTCAATTTTGCTTCGCTGGAATCTCGCCCAAGGCTTGGCAGGCTCCAACCGCAGCTTCGGCGCCGCCAGACTGCTGGAAGGCTCTCTTTGCGCCAGGGACGCCTGCGTGTTGGGCGGTAGCTCGCTCGCTGGGCGGGTCGCAAAAGACACGGGAGAGGGAGGAAACGCAGGAGAGAGACACCGGCTGCCAGGCGGCTCTGTTTGGTGGAAGCCAGGCTCGAGGCCTCTCACTGTCCATACGCCAGAGAGCGTCGTTCCAGGTCGGGCGTCGCGACCTAAAAGCGGCGAATGAGAAAAGGAAGAGGAGCAGAGTGGACGGGACGAAGTCGCTCGTCGCGCACATCCCTCCGGAGGATTTCGTTCCACTGGTTTGTTCTCCATCTTTCACCACTTTTTTATCCTCGACGCATAAAGGAAAGGTGGGGGAAAAGTCGGAGGAGACCACCAGCTGCATCGCCTATTGTTCAGCCCCGCTGTGTTTTTTTAAACACAAAGAGAAGGGCTTTTTCAAAGGAACCACACACATCTCGTTTTTTAGCACTCCTCGGTCGCCTCCGTGGCGTGGCTTCAATCCTGGGTTGGCTCTCGCGGCTCTGTTCTGAACTGCTGGGTTTTCGCCTCCAAGCCTGGATGCCGCTCCGTACGTCGGAGTCTCAGAGTTCAGAATGCGCCGCACACGAAACCGCCGCTCCCCTTGTAGGTACCAAAACATGTGCGGTTCGCAGTGATCGGCTGCGGAATTCTGGAAGAGCGACGGAACGGACGGGAAACTCGCAAAGGCAGAAAGGCCAGGAGGAAGATGGAAAATTTAGGTTGGACAGAGTAGACGAGGAAACCGCGCCTGCAGAGATCCGGTGTTTGTGGCGAGACACTACAACGCTCGGCGTCGGCAGCCACGCGACACGACGGACGAACAGCTGGCGAAACGGGCGATGTGGACGCCGCTCGAGGCGAAAATGAAAAGAGCGGCCAGACTGAATGGGGAAGAGACGAAGCAAAGTTTCCCTTTTCTCGCAAACACCCGCAGACAAGACACCAAGCGTGAAGTGTGCATACAGCTATATATGGGTTGGGAAAATCGCAAAGTGCGGACGGTCGATTGCGTGGAATTTCGCGGCGTTTGCCGCTCAGCCGACGGCTGCAGAACGCCGGGAGAAAAGGTTTCTTCGTTGTTCGCCCTCGCGCCGAGGGGGTTCGCGCGAAAACTCCGAAGCAAGACGCACGAAAAGGCACACTTGGCTACGACAAACATCTGAAGAAGTTTGCTCGCGTGCCCAGGACGGTGCCCAGCTTGTCGCTTTGCCTCTTTCGCCTCTCTCCCAGCCCCCCTCCAAAGAGCAGAGCACACGTCTTTTGCCGCGGCGTGGTCTGGTCAAAGAGTAAATCCTTCGCGGCGGTGGACATGCAAACCAAGGATCATAGCCGTTTGAATTGAAAACTTCCTAGACAGACCTTTGGTGCTTTTCTTTTGCCGCGCAGCGGATGCGGTACCGCCGCAATTTTGCAGAGAACCCGCAACCCAGGCGTCTCCGACACTTCAGCAGAAGGTGTCGACCTCGCTGAGCGCACCGAGTCGCACAGCGAAACGTGCGTGGCCAAGAAGGCTCCCCGATTTCCCGCATTCTCCTCCGAGCTCCTGTCCCTTCTCCAGTGTCTCCGTAGAGGAGGTCTGGAGTAGCCGCGTGCGAGGACCGGACGCCTGCCGAAGGCCATTCACTCGTGTGTCTCTCTCTCGCGTTCACTCCGTCAGTGATTGGTTCCTCGAGGACCGGATATATAGCAGCGGAGAGCGTCAGTCAAACGCGCGAGACTCAGACTTCCGGGAACCCCCCGTGGAAGAAGCATCTTCACAGCCCGAGAGCTCGGAACGTGACACAGAGCTCTTCTTGTAGTCGTGACGAAAGCGCCATGCTTTCTTGAGGCAGATTGAACGGCCCTCTGCTGCGCGCGGATGTCGGTGTAAACAGACCAGATACTTGAGAAAGGTGAAAGAACCTGTATTTACACGGAATAGGTGCTACAACGACACAGGGGGTACGAAATCGAAACAAGAGGCTGGACTGTGTAAATTTCATGGTGTTATGGTTCTATCGCAAACCAGTGAGATTACGAAGGTAGCGTTTTTGGCTCGTGAGTCTGTCTCTCAATAACTAGCTGAGACCATGATATTCGTACAGCTTGCATACAAATGTTGGCCAACATGACTCCAGTTATGAGATACAGACAACCACAAGTTCTTTCTGATTGCTGTACACCGCCACCGCACTGGACTGCGTAAGACAGCTAAAAGTGTTGGATTTCAATATCCCACTACTTTAAGGTTAGCCCACATCGGTTATATTCCAGGCCCAGAGCCTGCGAAAAACCAAATAGTCTCGCTCCACATGAAATCCATCTCTTGTTGCAAGTCAAATTTCCCGCTGCACAGGGAACCTGTCCACAGGCTGTAGCTACGGCAAACCCCTCCCTATATATATATATATATATGTTTTACAAATGCATCTATACGTTTAAACACATGCACGCATCTCAGTGGATTTGTTAATTAAACTGTGGGATCCGCAATTTGTAGCTGATCCCGATTCGTGTTCGAGCAAAGCAAGGCGACCCGGGCTATTTCCTAGTCTGAACTTGCGCTTTCCTCGCGCTGGCATGCAACACCGCGACCGATTGAAACACATGAAATGTCTTCTGTACTGTATATACATAGGTAGTATAGCTCTACACATTCATATAAACTGATAGGCTTTTCTGTGAATGGGGACAGCCTGTGGAGCACACCGCTTCTTCCGAGAGCCTCTGATGGAGACCCCGAGTTGAGAGGCTAGGGAAAAAATGCCAATCTGTGTCCCTCGCTGGGGCGAGCACACGCGTGGTGTGTCTCCTTCCCTTAAACCAAAACCGTCATCTTTACAAAAAATCAGCGATGTTGCTCTCACTGAGTTGCAACACACGCACAGATACCGGCCGCCGACCCCCGGTGCCCTGCAAACCCGAAGGGACTCCCGCCTCCGCGGTCGGCACAGACAATCATGGAAAAAATCGCACCGAGACGCGCGTCTAAGAAGTCAAACCCCACGACGCGTTTCACCTTCAGTTCCCTTGCGAAATCCCTCTTGCTTGTTCCCGTTCTCTCGCCTCAAAAAATCTTGTCTCTCCTGCACGAGACGATAAAAAAATACGCGGCTCCTGAGCCGCCCCGCCGGTCTTAGTCCCTGCGTCTCTCGGGCTCCTGTTCTTCCCTTTTGAAGTCTCTCGTCAGCCCTCCCTCGGCCAACGGAGGGGCGATAGCGTTACTTTTCCTCTGCCTCCCCTCGTCGAATAAAGCAGCAAAAAGACGTTTCTGTTCCCAGTGCGAACCCTGAGCGCCTTGCATCGTGCCTGGAGTCGACTCCGACTTCCCTGTCTGTGTGCGGCTCTACGGCCGTTTCCCCCTGTTCTTCGAATGAGGCTCGATTCCCCTCGACACACATCTCTCCCACATCTTTTCACTCTCCGACTGTCTCGGAGCTTAGCGACATCCCGCAAACTCCAAAAGCATGCGTGCTTCCCAAGCTTTGCGTTTAGAATTCGCAAACGCCGGAGCGCCACGCCCGCTACCGCGGTCTTCTCCTCGAGCGAACCCGCGAGGTCGAGTTCCCATCTCCTCCCGAGAGGCCATCCACGCCCGCTATATCAGCCGACCCCGCAAAAAAAAACCCTCCCCCGGCTCAGACCCACTCCTGGTTCTTCCTCTTCGCCGTAATGGGGAAGACGCTTTGGTAGATGTGTCGGCGCAATTGCGCAACGTCTAGCGTCTCTTCCGCCTTCCTCTCCAGTTTGCCGCACTCGCCCGCAAGCGGCCCCGAAGAAGAAGCCTCGTCCGCGCGCGTGTCCCCGTCGTCGCTCTGGACCTGGCGCAGTTCCTTCTGCAGTTTTCCGGTGTACGTACACAGGCCGCGCCGCTCCTCTTCACAGCAGACTGCAAAGGCTCGGAGCACGACTTGCCACGCCTGCACAACGGAGGCGAGAGGCAGTTGCGCCGCAGCCAGCGCCGCTCGAACTTCTTCCCACTGCTGCCGCTTTTTCTCCTGCCAGGCCTCGCGTCCACGCTGGATCTTCGCTTCCCCGGCGCCTGAGGCGGTCGAGGACAGGTCCGCAGAGGAGGCGCAAGGTCCGAAGGAGAACTCGCCGCCATTCGGGCCGGAAAAAGCAACGGCCCCCGTCTCGGAGGTCGGAGTTCCCCGGCCCCCCGGCGCCGAATCCTTCTCTTCCTTCTTCGCCGGCGCCTCTGCGCGAGAGCCCGCGAGGTGGCTGCTGCATGCAGTGCTGGCGTGGCTTCTCCCGCGGCCACAGCCAAGGGCGTCTTCGGACCCGGCGAAGCTCGAGGAGCTCCAGCTCTGGGTGTCTGGCGGTTGAGCGCGCCGCAGACTCGGACATCCGAGCGACAGCGGCGCTTTTTTCTTCGCGGAGACGCACACGCTCTCGCTCCTCGCGGTCAGGCCGCTCGCGAACGACCGAGTCTCCATCGGGTTCTGCGTGAGGGCCGTAGCCACGTCGTCCGCGGGCAAGTGCAAAGAGTCGCCGAGGCGCGTTTGGAAGCAGACGACGCCGCGGCGAATGTGGATGGAGGCAATGAACAGAGAGAACGTCGAGGTGAAGGTTGCGACGAAATCTGCAGGCGTGTTGCTCATCAACTGGAAGACGCCGATCCCGGAGTTCTTCAAAATCACTTTCGGCGTGTGCTGCTTCAAACAGGCCACCACTTGGCATGCATACTGGTAGCGGAGAGCCTGGCGCCCCGACAGACACTCTACGTGGAAGCGCTTCAGCACGCGCCCCGCAGACGTTTCTCCAAGTTCCTGGACGCGAACCAAACGGCCTCCCGTCTCCACAACAAAGAGAAGCTCCACGCCTGGTTTCCAGGCTCTTGGCGCCGACTCGATCTCGCTCGCGGAGGCCTCAACGTCTCGACTTGCCACTCTTTTTGAGGCTTCGTTGACATTCTCCCCAGGCCTCGCCAGCACAGGCTGACGCGTCCGGGAAGACCAGGAACAGACAGACGAGGAGCAGACAGACGAGGAACAACGCGCCTCGGCGTCGAACTCTTCGCTCCCCACGCTCGCGGAAGATGAGAGATTCACCTGCGCAGGCGAGGCGACTGCTCGTCTCTCTGTGCCTGTCTTTCCGAGCTTCCGGGACGACGCGTCTGGGCTGTACAGATCGCGCAGTTCCGAGCGGGCTTTGAAGGCAAAGCAAAACTCGCCTTCTGCTGTGACCTCGACGAGACCCCAGCAGGTGCGGAGTTTCATCGCTCTCAAGTCCTGAGTGTCGACGAGTTCGTCCGTTTCGCAGATCTCACCTCTCTCCGCACTCTCGCGAGGCACCGCTGCGCGGCCACGGCGAACCGCCGACTCTCCGCATGCGCAGCATGCAGGCACTCCCCCTTGGCCAGAATCGCCGCTCTCGCCCCAGATCGTCTCCGCGTCCCTTCGCCGGGAAGCCCTGAACTCGAAGCAAGAGGGGCGACGAGGAGGCGGCTTCCACACGGCCGGGAGCGTCTCCCTGGAGAGGAGTCGC
Organism: Neospora caninum Liverpool; assembly: GCF_000208865.1. Taxonomy (NCBI): domain Eukaryota; phylum Apicomplexa; class Conoidasida; order Eucoccidiorida; family Sarcocystidae; genus Neospora; species Neospora caninum. The sequence continues at coordinate 6,172,493 of NC_018398.1, read as the reverse complement.
TCAGAAGAAGACGCGGCCAAGGCGACCGGAGAAGAAGCTGAGAAGCTGAAAGCCAGGAGCGAACTGTCTCTGAGGTGTTCGCTCCCTCGCTCGGTCAACGGATGTTCCCCGTTCTGGTCTAGACTCGTCAGCTCCTTTGCCAGCGGGTCCGCTCGTGCAGAAGAGAAGAGGGAAGAGCCGAACGGCGCAGAGGAGCCCCAGGAAGCCGACGGGCGAGAGGCCGCGAGCGAAGAAGCGATCTGCGGAGGCTCGGCTGGGCCGGAGAAACTTGAAAACAGCGCAGGAAGAGGAATATGCGAAGGGCCGGAATCGGTTCCTGAACGGGTTACCAAAGACGACGAGGAAGAACGTGGAAGACCTGCGAAGGCAGAGCTCCTCTCGCCGTCTCTGGGCCCCGACGCCAGATTCATCCTCGCTGAAGACGACGCCTCTCCGCTTGACTCTCGCACATCCTTCGCCCTGAACGGATGAAGTCGCTTTTCCGGCGAGTGTCCCTCCGAAGCGCCAGACTCGGCAAGAGGCCCGACAGCGGTGAAGGCGCCCCAGGGGCTCTGAACGATCGGTTCTGGTGCGGCTGCTGGCTGCGGAGGCAGGGGAGGTCGGATTTCCTCCTCCAGGCGAGAGAACACGGGGAAATCCCTGGATTCGCCCGAGTCCGTTTTCTTCCGCAAGATCTCTTTGCCCGCCTGGCCCTCGGCTCTTGGCCGCGAAGACCCGTCCTCTCCCGAGCTCCTCCCGACCGCGTCCGTCGCCTCGCGCCGGGAGAAGCGCCGATCGCCAGGCGCCACAGAAACGCCGCATGCAGTGTTTTTATTGTTTGGGTCCAAGACGCCTGCCGCCTCAAGGCACGTGATGCCGTCGGGGCCGGAGAAGCTGAAGACAAGCGCCGCAGAACCTGCCTCGGACGCGGGAAGAGAAGGGATCGGCGGCAAAGTGTCTTTCGCAGGACAGGTGAAAGCTGCCAAGGCAGGCGCCTGGACACTGCTGAGCGTCTCGGAAGCGAGGGAATTCTTCCTGGGAGGCTCCAGGGGCTGTTCTGTGGAGGCCGAGTCCGCCGAGCAACTTCGCCGATGGGAAGTGAGCGTGTCCGTCTCGCTCAGCGCCTGCTTTTCAAGCTCCGCGCGATTTTCCCCAACCTCCGCGCTTCTCCCAAAACGAGAGAGACGCGTCGGATCTTTTTCCACATATCGCTTTCCCCTCTGCCAACCCGCCGACGCCCAGGGCGCGTGGCGACCTTCGAGAAGAGGAGCCTCGCCAGGCGATCGGCCCGCGGGCGAGCGCGTGTCGGCCTCGCTCTCTGTGTCCGACGAGAGAAGTTCCGCGTGGAGAACGAAGTTCATCCCTGCGCTCGCGGGAGGAAGCCTGTCTCCTGCGTTCCTCGTGGGCGCCACGTACAGTCCGCCTCTCGCCTCACCTGTTTCCTCTTGAGCATCCTCGCCAGTTTGTTCTGTCTGCGCCCAGTCTTCGGAACTGCTAGGAGAGCCTTCCGTGTCGATGCGGCTCCCCTGGTCCTCTGGAGCCCCCGCTCCTGGAGGCACGACCGTGGTCGCGTCGCTGTCGGCGCCGCGGCGGGACGGCCTTGTCCCTTGAGGCCCTGGGCCTTCGATCGGCGTCTCCCCAGCGTCCGTCGCGGATTTGGTCCCCTCTTTCTGGGCACCCCCTGACGCGTCCCTGCCTCGCAGGATACCTCCTTCGGCACCCGAGCTGCGGGTGAGCAGCTGAGGGAGATTCGCCGAAGCACTCGCGATTTCCACTTGAACTGCCGCCGAGCCGTCTTTCGGTGAAACGCTTCTTTCGCTTTGCAGTCGAGTCGTGACGAAGCTCCGAGCACGAGGGCGAGGATCTGTCTCCACGCAGAGGCGCGTGTCGACCGTCTGTACAGGGGCCAAGCCTGAGGCCGTTGTCGTCTCTCCGCTGGCATCCACGTCGGCCTCTGACGCACCGTCCCTTTCCAGAGCAAGGGACGAGCGAGAGAAAGCAAAGTGTGGGAGCGCGGTCTCCGACGCACGGAGACCTTCCGTCTCTCGCCGATCTGTCGACCTGCCGAGCACCACAATCGCGTCTCCGTGCCCGGCGTCAAACACCTCCGGAAGCGCCTGCGTCTGCGCCTCGGGCCCCGCCTGAGTCATCACGAGTCTGGCTCTGGCGTCTCGACCCTTCTGCTCTCCTCCAGCCTTTTGCTCGCCTCTTCGGGAACCTGGAAAGCTACCTGCAGCAGTCCTCTCAGGCTGTGCCGCCCGCTCCTCCCAGGGACGCGCGGCAGAGCCCAGCTGGCCTGGCGCTGAGGCAGACAGAACGCCGGCTCTATCTGGATTTCTGCTCAACTCGAAAGTGAATCCTGGCCCGCCAGTCCTGAAGGCGTTGTCCGTGGGGGTGCTGCGCAAACTGCTACTCCTAGGGCTACTGCAGCTGGTCCCGATTTCCTCGTTCCACGGGTCGTAGATGATCCTGGGAAGCAGTCGCGGAAGTCCCGCTCTCCCCTCCTCTCGCGTCAACTTGCCTCCGGCGAGGCCTTTTGGCTGCCTCTCGTCCAGCACACTTTCTTTCAAAAACCGACGCGGAGCGGCCACGCAAGGCGCAGAGACGTGGCTCTGCCTCTCAGCCGCGGAACCCCGGTCCTGCTCGGACGACCCGATCTCTGGGATATCCGGCGCCTCTCCGTTCCGCACCGTGTCGATTGACTTCCCCGAGGTCCCGCAGTGCCTCGTGAAGAGAGCGAAACTGTGTGGGACCGCACCCGCGCATGCTTCGGCGCCAGCAAACGCCGCCGCACCAACAGGGGCCACCTCTGACGCGCCTTTCGGCTCCAGACTCGACGCCGCAACCAGCCTCGACGCACGCGCGGGTGCACATCTGTCTCCCTCGTTCTCGCTTGAAAGCGCATGCGCCAGCGACTTGGTTGGAACCCGGCACGCAGACATTCCTTCCCTCGGCCCATCCGCGACTGCGTGTGCGTCGCCTGCCTCAACGCGCGAGACCGACCCGGGAGCACTCCGAACTGGGCCAGTCCTGACTCCTGCTTCCTGATGCGCTTCACGTGCACAGAGGCGAGACGACACAGCGCCGCGCTCTGCCTCTTCAGCCTCAGGCCGGGTCCGCGAGGCGTGGACGGAAGATCCAAGAAACGTCGCCGGGACACAAAGAGGAGGGGGGACGGCAGGGAGTCTCAGCGGCGGACCGCCGATGGCGGTTCCGTCTTCCATGAACGAGAAAGTCGTGGTTGACTCGCAGGTGTTGTCCGAGAACGCCGTCCCCTGCCACTGGCTGGCGGAGCTGCTGCACTGTGACTGCTCCTCTACGGCGCTCAAGGAGCAGGCGATGGTGCGTGGCACGGTGCGTACGCGAAAATGTAGACTCGAGCATGTCGACTGTCCAGGGAATGGCGATGAGTCGGTGATGCCAGAAAACCCAGCTGGGGGAGCGTCGCCAGAAACCAGCGGCGTGGGGGGACTCTCTCCACACGAGTCGCCGCCTGCGCCTTCGCGACCGGCCACCGCTGTCGCCCCGTTGCGTTCTGCAGGATCCCGCCCACAGCCAGGTTCCGCTCCAGAGTCCGCATGGAAGTTGCTCCTGTCCTCGTCCACCTCCCCATTCGGACCCTCGGAGTCTGCCGACCTCTCAGAGGTCCGCGAACGGGGCTCTGCGTCAGACACAGACCGCCCCACGCCGGCCGGGGCCCCAGTCGCAGCTCTGCATGCTTCCTTCGTCACCACGCCCGCCCACGGAATATGTTTCGTGGCAGAGCTGCTTTCACTGGCTGCGTCGCTCAGCCTCCGCGTGAGGCGCCTTCGTGGCGCGCGCCCGCGCGGGTCTCTCTGGAAGCTCTCGCACGGCGCTGGGACGAGGCCGGCAGACCGAGGACGCCGCCCGCGACGGAATGAGGCGCGGGGCGACGCCGCCTCCCCGAGCTCGGCGGCATCTTCGTCTGAACTCGAACCCGCTCGTCCACGTCGCTGAAGCCTGACAAACTGCCGCTCAGCCTTGAGAAGCGACGTCTCGCCCGTTTTCCGACGGACGAGGATGCCTCCGGCCCAGTGCGCCGCGAGGCCGTCGAGGTTCTGCAAAGGCTCCAGGCACCCGTGAGGACACCGAGCGCCTCGCCAGCTCCGGGAAAAACCGGAGTAGCTACTTGCGCTGCTCGTCCTCCGCCGTCGATGCCGACGCCGACGCCGCCGACGGCCTGGTCCTTCACACCGCTGCCGTCTCCTCCGCTCCTCAGACGCGAGGCTGCGCCGCAAACGGTCTCCCCGGTAGCATGCCTCCAAGGCGTCGCTTCCGCTGCTTGCGTCACTTCTTCTGCTTGCGTCACTTCCGCTGCTTGCGTCATCCTCACTGCGGCTGAGGCTGTCAGAGCTCGGCGGTCGGCGTCGCTCTCGCCCGGCCCTCGCAGATCGGCCCGGCACTCGGCGACGGCTCCGTGGCCACAGCGCGGAGCTGCGCGTGTCCAGGCTCCCACTGGCGCGGCACGGGCAACGGCGGTCTGGGCAGTCGGCGGCGAGCAACCAGCTGCTCTGGAAAAGGTGCTGGGCTGAGTCCTGGCGACCTAAAGACGAGCCTCCTGCACTCACGTGCGGTTTGCCGGGCTCGGAGAAAGCGAGGCCTGTCAGATGCACGGCGCCAGAAAACGCGTCAGAAAATCCTCCTGTGGAAGGAGGCCGCGGGAGTCTATACACCGCACAGGGAAGCGACGCAGGCCACCCACAGGGACGAACGTGGAACGTTCTGGAAGGGGAGAACTCAGCCGCCCCAGTACCAGCCGACGAGGTCAGTTGATCGTCTCTCGCAGTCCGCAACGGCCGAGAGTCAGTCGCTGCATCCCCATGTCGCTCCTCTTCCAGCTGCTGTGCGGATGATTCGGCGCCCGGCTCTTCTGCTTTGAGAGGCGAGACGGTCGGCGGTTCTACGTGCGTTTCGGGCGGGAGGCCGCCGCGACCTCTTTCGCCCGTTCGACTGCACGGCTTCTCTGAGCGCAACGGGGCAGAGGATTCCCCAGCATCGAAAGGTTCCCGCGCCACATCATTTCTCGAGTTTTGGCCACCCTCTGGCTTCTGCTCGGAAGTTGAAGTCGCTGGATTCCCCGGAATCCCCGGCTCGGTCCGGGGTTCGGCTGGGTGGCCGTGATGGGTAGGCAAGGCTTCCCGTGCCACGAGTGTCGCCGACGATTCCTTGTCTTCTTCTCGCTTTTCTTCCGGCACGGGCGCGTACCGTCTTTGCCCCTCTTCAGGCGCAGGCAACGAGGAATTTGCCGCAACCTCCTCTTCTGGTCTCGCCTCGGACAGAGTAGGAGTCGGAACGGGGGAAGGCGTCGCCACCCTAGTGGTCAGGCGCGGCATCCTCTCTCGACTCGGTATCAACACAGACAGGGGCGGAATCTGGGGGCTTTGGTGTCTGCTCAAACGCGGACGGGTGACATGAAAAATTCAGGGTATACCCCTATTTTTATGGACAAAACAGAGGACGCCGGTTTCCCGTGGCTTCTAACGTTCCCTCGCTTCATACGGCCAGACTACCTTCCGCAAAAGGCACTGTGAGCCAGCACCGCCTGGATTCGCTGCCATCCGACTTGTCCTCCGAAAAAAAACCGTTGTAGATTTGAGCCTTCCCTAGGACGGACATCCAGGTATTCGGGAAGGAACGGTGGCAGAGTGTTACACAGTGCTCTGGAATTGCATGCTCCGCACACGCGGAATGTGCACGCCAGCTAGGAAACGGCGAATGTCAACTGCCGCGAACCTGAATCCACGTCGACCGATACAGCCAAAGATAGCAGAAAGAAAGAAAAAGTTTGAAGAAGAGTGACGTCAGTAAACTGCTCGGTCCTCGGCTTCGCAAGAAACAAGCCGGGGGGAGCCGTGGTCTGTGTCTTGGCTGTCCTCGCAAAAGTCGGACGAGGAAGAGGTCCTTTCAAAGAGTCCAGCGCCGCTCCGTCGAAAGGAAACGGGTAAAAGAACCAAACAAACTTTACCGAATTCGCGAAAAGTTTTCTTTTCCTGGAATCCGCATGTCCGACCAACCATCAGGACAGCGACCGACAGACACGGGGGGGGAGGGAGTGGTGGTGGTGCGTGCTGGGCACGGGGGAGGCCGGCAGAAACGTGTGCATTCCGGAAGAAAATGCGTAGTTTCTGAAAAGACGAGAAAGCATGCAAGGAAGGAACCCCTCGCGAGGGGTTTGAAACCGCAGGAGCTGTGTTGGTACGGCAAGTCTAACTCTAAGAAGTAAGAGCTGTTTGCGAAATGTTTGGCCAACCTGCAACAGCTGACGCTGCACACATGCACATGCAAAAGACGGCAGACCGGCATGCCGCGCGGGAAGCGGACGGGAAGGGGAATCGAACGTTTCGCGGAAGGAGAACCTCAAAAGGAAAGTTCAAAAGTTCACTCCGACGCATCCGCGTCTCAAAGTGAAGCGGCGCGAATTCTAAGACGCAGCGAAAGCTGTTTTCCTTCGCTCGCTCGGCACGCACAGGCTTACACACTGGCGCAGCCGCAAACTCCACACAGCAGCCAGGTGCTGGCCGCCGCCAGGTTTCTGGTCCCCCAAGGCTGCGGGGCATCTCAGTACGGAAACTCCTTCGGAATTCCCTAGGTCGGCAAGTCGTCGACCGCTTCAGTGACTCTGTGGCGTCGACGGGCGTTGCTCCTCCCTTGGCGACTGCGGAACGCGCGCTGTGTCGAGCGTCCAGTATCGATCCCAGCCACGAAGTCAGCTGGCCAGTCCAGTGTCCGCCCGTCTTTTCCTCGCGCGGAGAGAGTGCTCTTCCACGTCTTTTCTGCTCTTAACAGACACGCGCGACTGGTCACCAGCAGCGGCAAAGACTGCCAAGCTGGGACACTGAGTCGGTCAGTCGGACCCAGGATTTCACCGTTGTCCAGACATGGCAGCAGAGACACGACGAAGGCGGCAGCGTGGCGACGCCGCTGATGCGTCGTCAGCGGAGCCTCCAGTCACGGAAAAAAGCGCCGTCGACGAGAGGGGATGCATGCCGGGGGACCGTTCGTCGGCACACTCGGAGTCGGCCCCGTCGACCGGGTCTCCAGGTCGTCGGAAACAAGCGTCTCGCTTCTGGCAAGTTCTTCTGCTTCTTTCAGTTGGTGTAGCTCTTCGTCTGTTTCTTTACTCAGTTGGACTGACGCTTCCAGAGACCACGGAGCCCTTAGTGTCTCCTGCGTCCGCGTCCTTCTCGTCCTTCCGCGAGGCGCTCACGCTCCAGGCGCTTTCCTTTTCCCCGTACACGGGTGGAGTGTACAGACAGCAGCCGCTAGTCTTCCTCAGCTTGAAATGGATCACTGGAGCGGGTCAGGGGGAGGACGAGAACTGCAATACCGGCAGCTGTCGGTGGCGGTACTACCTCGTCTTGATCTGCATAGACCTGGTCGCCGCCATTGCGCTCGCTGCGGCTGCAGCGGAGGCTCGCACGTGGGCGATGAATTTGCGTCAGAGAACCTCGCCGGGTTCGGCTGCTGGATCTGCCCAGGGGAAAGCGAGAGGGCCACAAAGGAAGGAAGTGCCGGCGGCGAGTGGCGAACGCCCGCCTGGCGAAGAAGTGGAGGAGATCATTGCCTCGCCGGCTCTTGTCGCTGCGAGCTACTTCCTCCACCCAATGACGGTAAGGGACGATAAGCGCGAAGGCCGCGTTCAGGGGACAAAAGGTCACCTCTGCGTGAGCAGCGACAGAGCGAACAGGAAATCGGAGTCGCGGCTTTATCGCTGCCAAAAAACGCCTCGCTGTCCATGCTGCTCCGAGTCGCGATGTGTCTTGCGCAGGTAGGGGCCATCCTCTCTCTGACCATCCACACACTTCCGCTCGCCTTCTTCGCCTTGGCGCTTGCCTGCGCAACCCGTGGCGGAATGCTCTCAAGGTGGATGTGCGTCGCCTTCTTCGGCTGCGCCTTGTTTGTGGGACCGCCTCAAGCTTTTCTCCTCGCTCTCCCGCTGGCTCACCTCATGCACGCTGTGCGGACGCAAACAGTGCAGCGCTTGGGTGAGTCCACGTCGCGTCCTGCAAGGCCGCACGAACGCGTCTCCAGCCTTCATGGCTCCCTCCGGGGGGTCCGAAGAACCTAAATCGCTACGGCGTAGCTCTTCTCGTTACAGAGAGAGAGACGCGCGCCCCAGCCCAAAACCCTGACCTTGTGGTGTCGACGGCCGGTGTTTTAAAACCATGTCACGCAAATGGAAACGAACTGGGCTCGAGTACTTTCGCCGTGCTGTCACGAAGGTCCGGTGACGTCTTGCGCGGCTGCCAGCGAACGAAGAGTCCGGCGCGTTGCCGGTGGAAATATGAGAACCTGCGAGCCTGTCTGTGGATGCGTTGCGTCAGACCTCCTGGAGGTTTTGCCTTCCCTGAAGAAAGATATTCTGCCTGGCCTTCTTCGCGGGGTGCTCCTCTTCGTTGCGGGTCTAGCGTTCTGCGCAATTCTCCACGTCGCTTCGTACTTTGCGCTGCGAGCCTACACAGCAGACGCGGCTGTAAGTCGCGCTGGACCCGTCTCCGACAGAGACAGAAACACACGCAGCAGTCTACGCCGAGTGTGGGGAGGGGCTAGGTCGGCAGTCTGGGGGCCTTCCTGGGAGAGGCTTTCGCGGCGGAAGTCCACTCCCCGCTCCCGCGAAAAGACAACGCTCTGTGTCGTGTCGAGGCCGAGGATTCAAGGACTGGTTGCCTCACGGACGCCGCGCCAGCCCCAAAAAAGAATAGGGTCCGACGGGGCTCCCACGGTGTCGAGTGGAGGAGCTAGCGACCGTCTTTTCTGCGGGGTCTCCAAATTTCCCTCAGCTTTTCGGCCGCCTCCGGGAACTCGCGAAAGAGCTGTTGAGACAGCAAGCGTGCGCGGCCCGTCCGGGAAGAACAGGCGCGGGTCCCCGTTCCTGCTTGGCTTTCTGCATGCCCATGTGTGCTGCGTTTTCTGGCCTGGCCGTGTTTCGCGTCTGCGCTGTCTGTAGGACTATTTTGACTCCACGGTGATCGCCGTGTGGGAGGTCCGGGATCTAGGTCCAAACCTCGGTATCTTCTGGTACATCCTTTCCCTGGTAAGCTGGCTGCAGGGCGTTTGCTGGGACGTGCTAGGGCGAAGATTCGGGTCGTTTTCCCAAGGGGCCGAGGGGATCGGATCAGCCAGTCGCCTGCTGCCTCTCGGATCAAGAAACGCTGCTCGAGCGGGTCATTCCTCACGTGTTCCGTTTTGGGGTTTACGACTCCGCGCGGAAGTCGCCTTCGAGCAGGCGTCGAAGTGTACAGTCAGCCGCAAGCGACAAGCGGCTGGCAAGTGGAACGTGCCAAAGTTTTGACAGGGACGAACCGATTTTTCGAGGCACATCTCTGTTGCCCCCGCAGATTTTCGAAAGATATCGCCTTCTTTTCGTCATGATCTTCCAGGTGCGTTCGGATGGTAACTGGCAAGGAAGCTCGGCATCCTCTGCTTCTTTTCTGAGTACCTGTGGTCGGAGTGTCGGCATGTCCGGGATTGCTGGTTTCCACAGAACCCCCCGACCTACCAGGAACAGCATCGGCCCTACCGTCCGTCGCTTCGCAGCTGTTGTTGTGCACGGATCTCTCGTGTTCCCCGTTCGCCTGTGTCCGGGAATCCCAACACGGCTGATCCTGCGTAGCGACCTCTCGTCCAGGACGCGCTTACGGGCTGTCGTGATGCATGCACTGTCCGTGCCTTCACACATCCAGGCCTTGTGTGGCGCCACGGACAGACGAGGGAAGCCTTGAAGGTTCGGGTGTTTCTTGTCTGCCAGATTCGGGCAAATGCTTTATTCTCCAATTCTTTCTTCTCCAGTTCTTTTGTCTCGAATTCTTTTTTCTCGAAGGCATGTGTCGTTCTTTGTCGCCGTGTGTTCTGCTATCGCTAGGGCCACTGCTTCATTCTGGTCGTGCCCCTGTTTGTTCGAATGTTCCGCTACCCGCTGGCGTACTGCGGAGCCGCCATCGCCGTAGGTTCCGAATCCCTTTCCCGTCGAGTCTTTTTCGTGTTTTTCGGAGAGGCCTCTCGGGGGGGAAGGGGAAGTGGTTGGTCTGTGTTGGGACTCCGAGAGGCGATGCGGCATTCGCCGGCGGGCTGCGGAAGCCCCGCTTCCCGGGGCGCTGTGGGTCGGCACCGGCCAGAGACGGCTGCCTCGAAACTGTACAATATAAAGCCGCTCGCGCGCAAAACGGGCAACCGTTTTTTCTCGAAAAAAGGTCAACCCCGCGGACCAGGAAACCCGGGAAAGAATAGAGCGCCGCCATGTTGGGAGGAGCAAACACGCACCACGTAGATTGGCGAGAACATCGAACTTGCCTCCGCGATCTTTTGTTTGCGTGCAGATCGCCTTGCTTTTTCAGCCGTTCTTCTGCATATCGGATTCCGCTTTCCTTGTGGTAGGTCCCCTCGAAAGGCCCTCTCCGGGGGCGGTCTTCGAGACATGAAGAGCGGAATCGACTCGGTTCCTCACACGGGGCATGGCCACAGCGCCACAACGATGCTTCTGGAGGAAAGGCGTCCGTCCTAATGTCTCTCTACCGCTTCCCGGTTGGTGTCATGTCTGTTTTCGGGTACAGACTCTGCTCATCAGTCGTTGGGACGTGGTGGAGAGGAAGGTCGCCTTCGTGAAGCTGGTAAGAAGCGCGTAGCACGGAGCTGTCGGCGACACCAGCCCTGCGGGGCGACGGCCTCTGGCTCAGAGGCGGTTTGCGGGGCTACGAGAACGCGGGCGTTTTCTGCGTTTTGGCGAGATAGACGCGCCCTCTTCCGGTCTCCGTCAGCCGTTTTCATTTCTTCTCTCCCTGCCTCGCGTTGTCTGCTGCTTCAACTCCGTGCCGTACAGATCGTTGTCGCATTCGTTGCCGTCTCGATCTACCCCGTAACGACCGAGCTGTGGCTGGGGCGGAACACGGGGAACCCGAACTTCGTCTACAACATTCAAATCATCTTCCAAATCTTCATGGGTAAGGCCACGATGTGCGCGTACACAGTCAATTTCCGAAAAGGAAGCAGAACAGAAGAGTGGTTAGACGTTTCCCACATTGCTGGTTTTGTCTGCTCGATGGCCTCTCATCATCCCTCTTCTTTTTGATGCGGCAGTCATCTCGAACTCACCTCTCGAGACCGCCGCCACAGTTGTAGTCCCTTCCGTAAAGAACGCATCCTTTCGGAGTCGCTGGTCTGGGGAAGAGGGGGGGAGGCCGTACAGATTGCCGAAGGCTCCACGACGGGGAAGATGGCGGCTGACCCGAGTGCTTGACTAGAGCAGGTCCACGGAGTTGTGCAAGAGAAACTCCAAAACAGACGCGACGGACTGTCTACATGGAGAAGGGGATGTGTAGTGCTGATCCTCTGTCCGTTCGGGACGTGCCGTGCTGCCGGAAAACGTAGTGGTCAAACGATTCCGTCGTCTTGGGGATTTCAGTTCTGTCTCCTCAGGCGACACCTTTCGAGCGCATTGAAGCGCGTGCGTTGTCCAACTTACAGGTTTCCTTATCCTGGAATGGATTAAAGGCGTTGTTCTCGACCGAGTATTTACTTCTTCTGGATCCGTTGAAAAGAAGGAAAAGACGGCCTGAGCTCCCTGCGTCAACTGTGTGGGCGCGGAGACAAAATCGCTGGAAAGGGACCGTTCCTTGAGTCGGACTTCTGGATGCAAGAACGCCGCCAAGCATCGAAAGGTCGTCTGGCCGGCGTTCGCGGTCGACATTCTTCAGCCGCACCCGCGAAAGTGTGGGGGAGGGGAAAATCAGGAAGGAGGGTCAGCGTGTGCATCTGCACGGGCGTGCGGAAAGCAGTTCGGAGATGTTTCGTGACGGATGTTCGGCGGATGGCGGGGTCTCAGAGCTTTTAGGTAGAAGCTTGTTCAAAAGACAACCATCCACCGGACTAATCTGTTTCCATGGTTATCGTGAAAAAGGTTTTGTTTCCTCCTGGGCAGAACGCAACCCCATAGCAGCCTGGGTAGAATGCCGTCTTTCGGATTTTAGCTTGTGGCTAGTGTGGGGTTCATGCTTTTTCGGTGGATCTTCACGGGAATCGGTACGAACGGATGCACTCGAGCAAACGTTTCCTTGGTTCTGCGCAGGGCGTTGTCGCTGGAGCAGAGAACGTGGCCTCCTATCGAATGTCTTTTTTCGTATTGCTTTTTCGACCAAAATGGTCTCTATTTCTGCCTCTGTCTGCATGCTCGTCCTTGAGAGCACTCCTTCGCATCTCTGCTTCCGCCGGAAACAACTTTTGGCGCTACGCATATCCACAGGTTTGTGGAGAAGCATCTTCTTTTCTTCCCGTTAACGTGTACGCCGTCACATGCGAGACTTACACTGAGCAGAAAGGGTTTAAGCCTAAATGTGGGTTAGTCTGCGGGAATTCATTTGGGTGGATCCGACGAAAGCCGAAGTTTCTAAGCAAAGGAATTAGGAATGGAAGTTCTGCGGTGGGAGGGACTCGTCCCTGTTTGTCAAGCGTATTCTATGCAGACAAACACAACGGCGCAGTTCTCTTCGGTGACGTTCGTCATGTTCGTATACTGCAAGTGCCTAGCAATACATATTTGTGTATGCAGATAACCACACATCACAATTGCATCCGTCGACGGTGCTTTCGATTGCATAACAGCACATTTGTCTAGCCAAGGCACCCGTATATCGTTGAGTCAGCACTACCTAGACAATGCTCTCCACGGCGGATCTCAGATGTGCTGGCGGCGGAGTCTTTACTTGTCCACAACTGAGCCCCGCGTTTTAGGCAAACAACGAGGTTCTCTCTAAGCATGGCGCGTTTGCGTTTGACGGTGAAGGACTTGTACTGCGCTAGCCGTCGTAGAAGGACTACGCTTGCTGTAGAAAGGGGTGTTCTGGGTACAGCATCAGATGATCGTGTAATGCGAGTACCGGAATTCGCCGCAACGTTGGTAGTTTAGCGGCCCTGAGCGCGGACCCGCGATTTTTCTGACGAGCATGAAGCATGTCTACTTATCAATTCGAAGGACACCTTCGGCGCCGGTACCGTGTTGTATGCCCGGCTCTACAAACAGGGAGCGTAGAACATTATCGAGGATGTTTACAGAACGTTGTTCCAGTTCCTGTGACCGTTAGCTTTGCTACCGCTTTGACTGCTGCCACGAGCCGCACGAATGTCATTCCGACCCATGTGTGTTCACTGAAGTCTGGGCACCGGGCGCCTCTTTCACAACCCGGTGCTGTGTTCGTCGCACAGGGATACCCTAAATATACAGGCACGATCGACGGAAACGGTACTGGTTGAAGCTAACCTTTCTCCTTTTTTGGCGCCGCTTTTGTACCACAAGCTTTTCTGTCCTTGTATTCGCGTGTACGCGCGATTCAGTTATCGCTGTCCAAAAATAGGCAGTGCTCTCCCGCCGCTTCTGATGCGCTTTTTGCGCGCAGAGCGCCGCCAAAAGAGAGAGGCAGGAATTGCGTCCTCGCCTCTCCTCTCTCCGACGCGTCAACACACGAGGTTGGAGAGGTTCCAGGAGCGTAGACGATGTTAAGTCGTCGCCCTGTCCCTTTGTCACTTCCTCGTTTCTGTACTTTCTTCGAGGGTCTGGCTTTAAAGGGTGAGGCCCGTGCCTTCGTATCATATTTTTGCTTCAATAAAGCAGGAAGTCCAAGTCTCCTGTACTTTTCAAGTTGCCCTTGAGTTTCTCCGAAAAGGTATTTTCCACAGATTTGCTGGTCAACATGGTACGCCTTTTCGTTTCCACTTTGGTTCCCCTGGCGGCAGGTATTGCCTGCTTGTCGGGCGCAGATGCCAAAGGCGCGCCGCCGCCTCCGCCCGTTGTGCAGGAAGTGTGTGAGACTGTTCCGTACCAGGTACAGTCGACTTGCTACAAGGATGTAACGAAGAAGAAGCCCTATTCGTGCCCAGAAACCATGGAAAAGGAAGTCTGCAAGAACGTTCCCGTGCAAGTTCCGGACACATGTTACAAGCAAACAATGCAGCGCGTCCCGTACTCCTGCCCGAAGACTCAGTACAAGACTGAGTGCTACGAGGTGCCGAACACATGCAAGAGGACTGAATACACCACGGAGACCTTCGAGTGCGGCAAGGAGGTTTGCAAAAAGGTTCCGGTAGAGGTTCCGGACACCTGCTACAAGACCGTCATGGAGAAGGAGGCCTATCCATGCACCAAGACCAAGGCCGAGCAGTTTTGCTCTGAAGTACCCTACACTGTCAACAAGACATGCTACAGGGAAGACAGCAAGACAGTGCCGTATGCATGCACCAAGACTGAGTACAAGAAGCAATGCCGGCAAGTCCCGTTCCAGGTCGACGACACTTGCTACAAGACCGTCATGAAGCCGGAGCAATACAAATGCTCCAAGACATCCTACGAAGATAGCTGCAGCGAAGTCCCTGTCCAAGTCCCCGATACCTGCTACCGTACTGTCGATCAGAAGAAAGCGTACAAGTGCAAGAAGACGCTCACGAGGAACCAGTGCACGAAGGTGCCCGTCCAGGTTCCGAGCACGTGCACCAAGACGATCATGTCGAAAGAGGCGTATGACTGCTCGAAGACAGAATTCCGCACCGAGTGCACCGACGAGGTCGAGCAAGTTCCCTGCATGGGCAAAGAGTGCAAACTGCGCCAGCTGAAGAAGAAGCGTGTGTGCCGCCAAGTGCCGTTCACAAGCAAGAACGTGTGCTACAAGAATGTACCCACTGAGCAGACTTACAAATGCAGCAAGACGGAGTACCAGGAGCAGTGTGAGGAGGTTCCGTATGAGGTTCCGGACACATGCTACGAGACTATTCAAGTCCAGCAGCCGTACAAATGCTCCAAAACCGAATACAAGCAGTCCTGCAAGAAGGTTCCCGTCCAGGTTCCTGATGTGTGCACCCGACAGGTGCCTACAAAGGAAGCGTACTCGTGCCCGAAGACAGAGTACAAGCAAGAGTGCGAAGACGTTCCCGTTCAAGTCCCAGACACCTGCCACAAAGAGGTTCCGACAAAGGTCCCCTACAGTTGTCCGGAGACAAAATACCGCACGAAATGCGAAACCAAGATGGTGCCATTCGAGGAGACTTGCTACAAGTCTGTGCCGCGCAAGCAACCATACAAATGCTCGAAGACGACGATGGAGAAGCAATGCGAGTATGTCCCCAAGACGTGCAGCAAGAAAGTGCCGACCGAAGTCGAGTACTCTTGCCCCAGGAAGGAGTGCAAGAAAGTTCCATTCGAAGTCGACAAGACCTGCTACAGAAACGTCCCCTCCAAAGAGGCTTACAAGTGCTCCAAAACCGTTATGGAAAACCAGTGCTCCACGCAGTCTTACACTGTCAACAAGACTTGCTACCGCGATGATGTGAAACAGCAATCCTACCCCTGCTACGAGACCAAGTACAGGACTCAGTGTAAATCGAAGAAGAGCGTGCCGCCTCCGATGCCTGTGTCCAAGGCAGCGCCCATGCCCGTTCTCACGAGCAAAGGTGGCATGTAACGAAGGTGTTTCTCAACGAGTGTTTCTCTCCTCGGATGATCAAAGGGCTCTGCCCATCTCTGCGTGTGCTGCATATGGATCCGAACACACTGGCTTGGGTGACTGTGCACAGTAATCCCGAATAGACCTTCATTATACGATCGTACATTTATACATTCGCTCGTGGATTCTTCACTCGATCTCCTGTTTTTCTGAGGACACGAGTTTCGCCACTCTACAGTCGACTACTTCCCAAGACCTCGTAGAGCGGGAACCCCGGAGCGGACTTTCCACGTTTTCTCCATATCTGCCGCCACTTCACGGTTGAAAACGATCCTAAACGTTTGTTTTCAGTATGCCGCGAGCAGAAGATAAAGTATGGCTGAGATCCTCTTGCACTGGTAACAGCTAGAGTGAGGAGAGAGTCCTCAACACAACGGTGACCCTTTACCCATTCGGCAGAGATGCTTCCACGGTGCCGTGCCACAGTGCCAAAAGTACGGCCATTTTTCACCACAAAAAGTCGGCATGTGTGTAAACAGGAAAAGGCGCAATAATGACACAATACCGGTTTTAAATGCGGTCTCCTCTCCAGCCGCCGTCGAACGGCGTAATGAGCTTCAGTCCACACCGCAGTCAGCCGGAAAGGGGTGGGAGGCTCTCACGGCTTCGCAACTCCAATTCCTCTACGTGCGCTATTTAGCAAGCAATGCTGGGAAGGAAAGGGGCACCACTACCTGTGTTCAGTAAAAACTTCAAAAAACGACTACAAAGGCGATCCATTTTTGCTTGCTACAGCTGACTTGAGTGTTCAACGTAGAAAAATGCACGAAGAAAGGAACTTAACCTGCAGCTATCCGGGGCAGGAGACATGGTTGGAATGCTGTGCACATCTGGTTTCGAGGAACAAATGGCCCATACGCCTGTGTTACATCTCAAACTCGCTAGTGACCTGGCTCAGAAGCAAACGTAGAGTGTGCATGCACCGGAACCAGAGTGGGTGCCTGCGGACCGCCTCCGATGCGCATTTGCGAGACTCCACGGCGCCTTCGCTAAAAACAAAAGAGACAACTTATCCTCTAGACAGATAGAATCAGCCTGCTATGTCTCTGTTGACCCACACGAGCCTTTAAATCCGTTCATGAAAGGAGTCTGCGGCACACGAAAGACAGCGCGTGTCGAGTCTTTTCTCATCGTCCAGTCACCATCGCGGCTTTCCGCGCCTGCTCGGTACACAGGAAAAAGCCGATCTTCGCGTGTCGAGCGTTCGACAGGCACAGAATGGAGCATGCACCCTAGCGTGATCTACGCTTTTTCTCACGGAAAAAGTGAGTCTCCTTCGGTCGGCGTGTGAGTTCAGGCTTTCTGCCGTCAACCAAGAGCTCCGGTGTTTCGTTCCGGTATAGAAGCACACCAGTTTCCGGTCCCGGCGTTGCTTTCTCGCTCAACGGCGGTGGCGCCTTGTCTCCTGTTCCTCGAGTTCCAGAAAATTTCGTTCCTTCGTATCTCGCAAAGATTTCGAGCTCCACTTTCACTGCAGAGTCAACGTACTGAAGCCACTGTGTATCTGGTTTGTGTATGCGGCCAGTGGCTGCGTCACGTTCTTGAAGGCGAACGGCGTTTCCCCGTTGGAGCCTCTCAGCAAAGCATCCTTCTAACTGCCTGGTTCCATTCCTAACTGGACTAATTCACAACCCCGGGCGAGGGGAAGTTTTCCCTGTTGGGTTCAAACACCGGCACGGGAAGCCGAGGAGTTTCAGCGTCGCGTACCGCTGTTCGGCACACAGTGAAGCCTTTTGGGTTGCAGACGCCTCGTCCAGTTCACTTCGACACTGGCCGCCTGCGCCTCGACTTCATCCTTCCTTTTTCGGCGTCTTGCCTTGACCGTCGCGCCTTCCCTCCCCTTTTTTATCGTGTGGATCTCTAGGGAATTCCGGCGCAGGAGCAAAATGCCGTCTGAGTCAAAGAAGTTGATGAAGGCTCGCCAACTGCAGCGGCGCCAGCAGGCGGCGTCCGCTCGTGCGTCGAGGGGCGGAGATGCGGTCTGCTCGAATCCAAATGACGACGGCCAAGAAACTCCGCCGTCGTCAGCTCCCCTTCCTGATGCTTCGTCTCGGTGTCTTGACCCCGCCAGGAACCCTGCGACATCTCGCCAGTCAGCCGTGTCTGGTAGCGCTCCAGACGCTCTTCCCACTCCGCATTCCTTACAGATCCCACCCACGCAGGAGGCCGTCGAAGACGACTTCGAGGCGAGTACAAGTCTTGCGGGAGTCTCAGCTGCCGGCGAAGACTGCGAAGGGATCTTTGGTGACTATGGGGACTACGGAGACTTCGCGGAAAACTGGTCCGACTCAGATGTTGAAGGCGTCTCGCGGAGTGACGGCGACAGATCGGATCAGGACTGGCGAGACACAGCTTCAAGCAGGACGGTTTGTCGCCGAGGCGGCGCGGCTTCGGAGAAGAAACGCGCTGCCGAGTCTACGAAGAAGCGAATGACTGACGAGGAAATTGACGGTAAATTCCCAACTGCACGCCTCGCAACACTTTCCGGGGTAGCCTGTCTGCGGGCACCTACACCGCTCCTGTACTCTCGTGCCCACAGACACATCGTCTGCCACCTTCTCCTCACCAGTCTAGTGGAAGACGGTCGCGCAGGTGTGCAGACCTGCTGCGTGTGTTCGAGACGGCTGTAACGGGTGAACCTCCTGCCTCTCCAACCAGAGGTTGTGAATCGGTTTCGGGACTCTCCGACGTCTCCGTGCAGCGCTCCTTGAGTCGGTCACCGCCACTCGCGTAGGACCGCGAAGGCTTCCGATTATCCAGAGGCTCGTCCAAGCGGTTGGCGAGAGAAGAATCTGCGACATGTCCCTGCGCGAACGGTGAGCTATCTTGCGCAATGTGGTTCTTGCGGCGGTCGTGCGCGCGAACATTTCGCCTTGGGAACTTGCAGGCAGACTTGAATCCGCCATTGTCGGTCGACGCGGTGTCCGGATTCTCTCTGCAGATCGGCGGAGTTCATTCTTGCTCTCTCCGCTTCGCTCACGCGAGGTCGAGCGGCGGAGGCAACGGCTGCGGCGCGCCTCCTCGCAGCCCTTTTGCTGCATCTCGGCGACAGTCTCTCTCCCGACATAGCTCAAGTAACGATGGAATGGAGACGAAGGCCTGGCAATCGCAACTCCAGGCTGCAAAACCAAACACGTGGATTCCCAGACCTGCCCCCGAGGGGCCGAACTCGAAGTCGCGCCTTCCCCGAGAAACGGCATGCGCCCGTTTTTGGCGATTCGTGCTGGAAAAACCATGAAGAAATTGCGCGAGTGTGCAGCTGGGGTTTCCGGTCGGCGTGTGCCAATGAACGCAGTTTCCTTCTTTCCACGCGCGCTCGTGGAGCAGAACGAGCGGAGTGTGACGCACTCTGTCTTTCACCGGCGCTTGCACCCAGTGAGGGCGAGGCGTGACCGAAACCGCGTCCGCCCAAAGAATAGTTGACAAGACTTCGCGCCGTGTGTTTTGCCTCTGAAACGCCTGCGTTCCCGTGTTTTGCCTGCAGCCGCGTCGTCACCGCTGAGGCTTCTCGCACGCTGCTATGCACGTCTGTGTGTGCAGCACTTACATCTGACTGCTAGGCAAGCAGTGTCCTCTCAATCGACTGCGGCGGCTCGAGGCGAGGCGGCTGTGCTCCTCGCGCTTTGCCACTTTCTGTATCCGGACGAGACGCAAGGCGCGTGTGTCGACAACGCAACGCCTGGAGATCGAGAAGGACACAGCGTCTCGGAACCCACGTCAGGAGACCAAAGCATGTTCATCTTCCTCGAGAGCCGCTTTGGTCGTCTGATTCCCGTGAACGCGTGCTGGCGTCTCGCTGGTCCTTTGACTTCCGATGCCGGCACACTCAGCGGTGACCGCGAAGGTGGGAACGGACCTCCGTGCTCCACTCAGAACCGGACTGGCGACGAAGCTGCATCCGCCGAGGAGAACAAGCGCGAGGACGTTCTCTCGCACCATTCGGGGCACCACTCGCAAAGAACCGCGCACGGCCTCAAGTGGACGCCGCCGGAAGGCTCCGTCGTCTCGGGCGTTTCGTCTTTCCCGTCCACCGCAAAAGCGAGCGGCGGATCTACACCCAGCCAGAGAAGAGGGCCCTTGACAAAGGATGCAGAGACAGAGCTCATCCTGTTGCTGCAAGCCTTGCAAATTCTCTGCTGGTCCTTGACCGACAGAGAACTGTCGAACTGGACTCAAGGGTGAGCCGGATCGCGTCTCGCGCGAATCGCGACACGAACACGGAAAAGACACACACGCGTCCCCGTGAAAACGGAAAGCGAGCGCTGTGGGAGACACGACCCTGCGTTTGAGGCCGAACGCTGCAGAGGGGTACGCCGCGATGAGGGGTCGTCCTCTTCGTGTGTGCGGGGGAAGTCCGCGATGTACGAGAGTCGCGACGGGAGATCAGTCGTGGTCAGTCGGAGCCAAGGAAGTTGTTCGTCCCGTTTTTTCCCGGACACAGCCGTCTGGTGGTGCACTCGAGAGGCCGCAGATTACCATGCTTTGCTCTCGCCAGCACTGCATCTGCACGTTGCATTCCAGGGGCTCCTTAGGGCGTCAGAGCTGAAACTGCACGCCAAACCTTGCGGGATGTCGCGTCGGTTCCTGGCTTCTCCGCTTCTCAGGCCTGGAGGCGTTGCGTGGCGTTGCGGAGCATCAGTGCTGCTGAACACCACAACGGTGCAATCCTCGAATCTTCTTCTTCCTTTTCCCGTCAAAACGGAAGCCTCTACGCCTCGTTCACTCGTCCCTGGAGGCCGCATCGGCGTGGCTGAGAAACCGGGAGAGGCGCATGTGGACGCACGCTCCACATTTTCGCTATCTGCCTCCACTGCCGTTTGCCGGCAATCCTATGGACAGCAGTTTGCCTCGCTTTCCGCGCCGCCCGACGCGGGTCGCCCTCAGTCGCTCTTGTCTCCCTCCTCAACAGCCAGGAATGCGTCAGAGGCCTCGCCATCAAACCCTCCCTCGGTGGCGTCCTCGGTGGCGTCTCAAGGCCGCCAGAAAGAAGGTGCGGCTTCGGCACTTCGCGATTGCTCGCCAGCACTTCTTTGCGCAGCCGCAAAGCTGCTGGCTCTCCTCTTTGAGAGTTTCTGGAAGACTGAAGGCCGTTACTCGCCCTTTACTCAGGAGGCGGGCAATGAGACTGCGTCGCTCGCCTCTCCAGAGACGAAAGGCGCCTTTTCAACAGCGGAAAAGCGAGAAGCGATACGCGGCAGGTTGCGGCGTTGTGTTCCTTTCGTGTTTGACGCTCTCGAACTGCTGGGCAGAAGTAACAACTCCTGCTTTGTTCCGCAGCTGCGCGCTGCGAGTCGCGCCGAACAACAAGTCAGCAACTCTGTCTTTCGCGCTGTGGCCAACACCGCAGCTGGAAGCGACAGAGACGGAGATCCTTCGTGTTTGGGGCTAGTAACGACGTTTTCTTCTTTTGTTTCTGAGGACAAGACTGCTGGTGGGAGCCGGAGTAGAAGGAGCAAGGGTCAGACAAAAAGTACCATAAAGATAAGTTTGAGGGGTTGGGAGAAACGGCAACAGCTACACTTTGTTCGGAGCGTCCTACGAGGTTCACTCCAACAGCACTTGCTTGAAGGCTCTGACTTCGTTTGCAGCTTTCTCGGATTTCGGCCCAATTTTCATAGCTCGGCTGGGGGTCGGGGATCGGGTGCTGGACGTCAAGAACACTTCTCGGATACAAGCGCAGTCGAGGTTCTCGAGGTGAGAAAAAGTGAGAGATCTCTCACGTACAGGAGGGTGAACCACATCTGTGGTTTCCCCGCCGTCTGGCGTAGTAAGAGCTACGGTGTGTTCATGCACACACTGTGAAGCAACGCTATATGGTGGGATGCGCGAGGCCGATCGTCCGCGCAGACAACCCCTTCGTCTTCTCATCGAAGCGTCCGGAGCTCTATGTGTTTCGCTGCACATCCGTCAGGCTTTGCATCTTTTTGGATGTCATGTCAGGAGTCCAAACCATGACTTCCACCAGTCTTCACAGGCGCACACGAGCTTGCAAGGACTGCAGGCCACCCGTGGTCCAGAGTCGCGTTTTTCCGTTGACCTCGGGTCTCCGGACGGCAACGTTTGATAGAAAAGGGTTCTCTCGATGTGCTTGCATTGCACAAATCATCCCGCTTGCTCGGCGTATATAGTGTTGTGCCATGGGCGTGTGTTTCCATTTCTGGATGGGCCAGTGACGGCCTCCGAGTTTTCAGATGGCTTCGAAAGGTAGATAGCGGCAAAGAGTCTGCCGGCAGCTTGCGAGTGTGTTTCACGCTTCGCTATTTCTGTGGTGTCTTTGCACTCCTCAGGTCTCGAAAGGTGGCCGGGACCGGGTCAAGTCCTCGAAAGCTCGGGAGTTACATCGGAACAAACAACGGCAAACAAAACACGCAGCTGCGTCTTTCGACTTTGACGGCTGACGCCGTAGTCTGAATCGTGGGACACATGTTCAGAGAGGCTGTGTCCGCACGGCCTGCCATACCACACGTTTTTTCTGTACGTACTTTCTTGTGAGGAAGTGACCGCTTCTTTTTGGAAGGTCGCGCGTTCGATGTATCGAGCAGTGGAGCGCGGAAAGGAGACAAAAACTGTCTGTCGGCTTGGGAATGCGCGCGTTTGTCGCCCGACAGCCTACGCTGTGGCGCGAGTAAAAGGTCTCTGTTTTTCGGCAGGGGAACAATGGGAAAGAACTGACCACAGGGAATGCACCAGTTTTCGTACTGCTTCTTCACACTCCACTAGACAGGATTACCGCAGCGATTTGTGTGGTAGCAGGCTTGCCTGAGATGATGCTGGCTACGAAGTTGCCACGAAGCGGCCGTGGATCCAACCGTTTCGCTTCAACGCGGGTCTCCTCAGTTATATTTGCTATACTTCTGCCATCTGAAGAGACGCTGGAAAGAACTGGAAACTCGGCGGGGCTGAACCGTGGAGCGATTAAGGCCGGAAGGCGCCGTGAGACACGGCGTTGTCGTTGACCTTGAAAGCGTCTCAGTGGCACAGCGAACGCTGAAGGCCAGACTCACCTTCACATCTTCTCGAACAGCTGAGGTCTCAGAGAAAGACTCGCTACCCTGTCAACAGAACTCGAGACTGGCGTGCCTCAGTTCTCAAAAAGCGGCGGTCAGCGGAAACCATCGCCACCTTCCACTTGGTTGTCTGTATATCATAACTGGAGTCACATTCAGTATCCTAGGTACTATAATGTCTCTGTTTATTCGATGCGATCCAGAACTGTGTAACTCAAATCGAATGACCCCGTATACGATGAATAGAATGGTCTTGGTCCGCCGTGTGCCAGCGTCGCAGGAAAGCCCAATCAGTGTAATTACTGGTTCCCGATTGATATAATTTTACCTGTTGTCTAGTTGCGAACGCCTGCCTTTACATTGCTCGCCCTGTCGGGCACGCATGTGTTGGTGTTTCCTCTCTACCCTGTGTGGCCTTTGTAATTTAGAACAGAACTCAAAGTGACACAGTCAAACTCAGCCTATGATTGTGTGCTGCTCGAGGTTGTTTCTTTGCTAGTGGCGGTCAGGAAGCGTTTTGGACTTCGTCCAGAGCAGCGACCAGTCGCCGTTTTCCGCCGACACATTCGCAGTTCGGCGACGCGCCTTTCCGCTGTAACCAAAACACGGCACAGCTGCATGCCTTCGTGCTGGTTAAGCCCATCTCCCCTCGCACTCCCGCAACAGGTTGTTGGGCAATAGACAACTGTGGAGAGAGTGACAAGTCTTTTTTGAGAGCCACGTGACTGAGGCGCCGGTTTTTCTCTGCACATGCATTGCTGTGCACCGCGAGTGGACTGTTCTTCTACGCTTTTCAACATGGCAAGTGTGCCTTCGGAATCAAACATTTGTTTCCTTGAAACCGCAGAAAGCTGCATACGAAGTCACCCTCCCTCGTGTCGAGTCACGCACCGGCACGCCCGTCAATCAACGGCCAGCAAACCGCTCCACCTAGAATGGAAGGTTCTCGTGCTGTAACAAGCGAACTTTCATCCTCCAAGGGCCCTCGACTCTTGAACAAAAAAGCCGCTCTTCCATAAATTCTGACTGCCACAGGCAGCGTTAATCGAAATTCCAACAAAACACCGGACAGAAGATACAACGCGGAGGGCGTCCCGGCAACGGACTCCCTCTACTACCCAGCTTCGTCATCGGTCGAGGACTCTCTACTCAGATTCTTGAACACTTTACTGGAATTGATGGAAGGGAAATGCCTTAGACACTACTCCAGGACCGTAGAACAAACCAGAATAGGCAAGAGGTGACGGCAGTCTACTCGATATAATTTGCACACCTTTTGGCCGGGGTGAACGATGCATGTGTAACGGTTCTACAGCCATTGCATGCGCGGCTGTGTCTTGGCGTTTCGCATGCTCTGTTTGACGCAGCTGCATTTCTGTTTGCATAATCGAAACCTCGCACCTCGAACCGATTCCCGCAAACGAAGCAAATCCCCTTTACCCCTGCTCGAGTTTCTTTCTATTCTCGTCCAGTTAGACGAGCTCACCCGTCCACCGGGCTCCGGCGGATACCGGGACTGGAAAACTGAACACGACCTGACTGGGCTCTCGGATAAAGGATCTGAAAGGCCCTGAACGACCACACTCGCAGTCTTTCAACGTTTTTTTCTGCTCCTCTCGAAACACTGTGCGTCTCACGTAAACAGCTCAGTCTCTTGGCTCGACGGGTGCTCGACGAGAACGGCCGCGCTGGGTTTCCTGTTGCCGTCATTCCTCTCGCTCTTTTCTTTGCGCTTGCGCGGGAGTCCGCCGCTGTGGCTTTCTCCGGATTTTCTCTGCGAACCCGTTCCTCCGCAGCTGGAGCGCGTCCAGAGTCTCTTTATCAGCTAGCTTTTTGACGCCGGCGTGTAGCCCGGCAAAACCCTGTCTCGACCTCGCCGCCGTTCTGCAGCCGTGTGGAAGCCGCTCCTTCCCTTTCTCGGACTTCCAAGCCAGTCGCTGTCCCCCCCCCCCCCACCCCCCCCGCCGGGAAGGCTGGCGTTGTCTGTGTGCCGCCCTTCATCCGTCTCACGAGTACTCGAGCTCTGAGCGCCGCCTGAGGAAGATCGCGTGAATCTGGGGCGAAGGCCTCTCGACCCGCTGTCGGGCGGCGTGTCCTGGAGGCGAGCGGCTCGATGGCCCAGCGCAGCCGACAGTCCCCCCCTGCGGGCTCTTCTCGCAAGCGCCAGCACCGGGACGAGACAGACGACGAGAGGGACGGTGAGGAGGAGTCCGACAAACCGTCCAAGACTACGAAGACAGACAAGAAGGAGAAGGAAAAGAAAGGCCTTCGGAGTTCCCTGCACGCGGGAGAGAAGAAGAAGTGGAGGAAACGACGAGAGCCCCTAGATGTCAACCTCATCGTTGCCCAAGAAGAAATTGACAAGTAAGGCGTGTTCGGCGTCGGCTTTCCGCGAGTTGCCATCGCCGGCTCTTCCGCTTTTGTGGGTCGGCTGCCTCTGCTGCTTTTCGCTGCCAGAGTGCAAGTGGAGATGCTACCAGGTAACGCCGTTCGCTCTGGTGTCGATGCGCTCCAGTGCACTACACCATTTTTGAGTTGCATGCTAGGGTACCCTGGTCTTTCTAGGTGTTTCAGCCTGTCTCCTCTCTGTCGCCTCCTTTTTCTGTGCCTCGCCTGGCTGCGCGGACGCTCTCGCTCTGTGCGGCTTCTTTTTGCCTCTGGACTTCACCCGTCGTGCCTCCGCCTGTCTTCGCCGTTCCCTGGCTGAAACTCCCCATTCGTCCCACCTTTTCGCGTTGTGTGTGTGTGTGTGTGTGTGTGTGCGGAACTCCCTCATGCGTGCTTCCAGGCCGGACGCTCCTTGCTGGGCGACGCTGCATGCGGGGCCGTCTGCTCTTCTGCCCCGGCGTCTCTGCTGCTGCTGCGGCTTCGCAGCAAAGTATCGCTGCTCGCTCTGCGTGAACGGGCGACGCGTGGGGGCTTTCGCGTCGACAGCGCAGGACGCCGCGCGAACTGGCCAGTCTGGGATGTCTCGCTACCAACTCCAGGCCCGCTACGTTTGCTCCGCGCGCTGTCTTGATGTCCACCAGGCGCACGACTGTGCACCGAAGCATCTTCTCCACTGGATGTGATTCGTCCGCTCTCTGGCCGGCCTGTCCCCCCCCCTCAGCGTCCTCGCCAGTGCGATGCTGCGCAGCGAAGGTATGTATCCTCGCGCGTGGAGTGGACGCTCTGGAGAAAGCTCCGTTCAGCCCTGAGACGGTCAGTCAGCGATAGAGGCCGTTGACCAGGCGCGGTGGATCTGCGTGCTTGCGGAAAGGGAGCTGCTGACAAAGCACCGGAGCGTGGCGACGCGCGTCTGTCGACGTGCGGCAGAAAGGAAGTCTCGAGAGAGGTTGAGACGTCCGCACGTGCTTTGCTGGATCTGTGCGTGAGGTCGTCGCGGGGGTTTTTGTTCGGTGTCTCAATTCCGCTGGAGTATGACATTGTCTCGAGCGCTGTAGGCAGCAGCGCGACTCCCGGAGGGAAGAGAAGGTTCCCTTCTCGTGCTGGGCCATCGGGGAGTCCCGGAAAAACCTGTTTTATTTTGTCACTCAGAAAATCGGGTGAAGAAAAACACGCGTTCTATTGAACTGTGACCTGCCGAACTCGCCTTCCACGGATGTGTGCGCCCGCGCCGCAGCTGGAGTTTGCTGGGAGAATCGGCTTCCAGACAGCTGCGTGGGAAGCGTTCGCGGTTTCCAACAAACGCAACACCCCCTCAAGCACTGTTTTGACTCCTCCCCAGAGAAAAAAAAAGCTGCAAATGCCTCTGGTGGGACGAACCCCACTCACGCGTTTGCACGACATGTTATTCGACGGGGCGTAGCCCTCTTCTCACTCACTCACTCACTCCTCGCCGGTGATGCCCATGTTAAGCGTAACATGCGTGCTGCCAAGAAGGCCGAGCCCGCGCCCCAACGCACCCGGGCTAGGTACCTAAGGTGTATTTCCTCTCTGGTTTTAGGATTTGGACACTCTCATGTGAACATCGTTCAGAACAGAGGCGTCTGTCCTTGAGTATACATATATCCCTGTTCGGCTGTACCTCCACGATTGGCTGCCTGCGGCAGTTGTTGTGTGTCGCGGTAACCTAGACAGTAGCAGGCCTTGCCGTCAGCGCAACATTTGGTCGGCACACGCGGGTATTTACTAGGTCGGGCGTTTTGTTGGGATGTCGGAGAGATTCAGAGTGACCTGACGCTCCACAGCGTGAGTCAGAAATGGATCCATTTTAGCGGACGCACTCTTTTACAGTTGACGCGGATTCGTCTGTTCGGCCACGAACGGGAGACCGGTCTGCCCGCGAGACACAAGCCCGAGCCTGACGGCTGAGTCCGTTCCCTGTCTGTTGCGTGTCACGTTAAAAAGAAGAGTTTTCCATGAGGCAAAATCGCAGGGTAAGGTGTTTCTTACACACCACGGCCTGCTCGAGTCTGCGAATTGACTGGCTGTGTCAGAACTGTGGACATAAAGAGCACAACAATCGACTCCTCACCTCGGTGGTTCTCGTTCTTCTCTCCCCGCACGCGTTGCTTTCGTTCTTCTATTTACTCTAGGTGGGGGGGGGGGGGGGGGGGTTCGGGGGGTATATATACTACGAGTTGGACAACTGGTTTAGATCTTGAATGTCTTGTTTTAGCGGATCCAATTTCTATTGTGCTTTGCAAGACCACCACGTGAAGTGGAAATTTTTGGTGGATATGATTTGGAAGATGTAACTGTTAGTAAGAGTTTTATGTCAACAGTTATTTAGTTCCCTCCATATGAATATTTATGAGTTCTTTTTTATATTATAACGAAAATGATATTGAATTCAATAAGGTGGAAGTTCCTTGCGCTGGCGCACAGCAATCATGAAGAAAACGGAGGTGTATCTGTATCTCAGAAATGGAGTCATATTCAGTATCCTAGGGGTACTGGAAGGTCTCGGTTTAGTCGGTTTGAGTTATACCAGTGTGAACACATGTAAGAGCATCCAAAATAACGGTAAGGTCCTGATTGGTGGGGTCCGTTTTAGTTACTCAAAGAATATCTGTTTGAAATTCGGTAGTGGTCTAGGTTGGACAATGTACCCTCCATTAAGTATTAATTTGTTGGTGTTAAATCCTGGTTACTTGGAGGTCTTCCTGTCGGGATCTTGTGCAGGAGGTCAAAAAACTAGATCTTACACATTTGGTCGATCATCTTTACTGCTCTTGTGGTAGCATTTACCTATTCGTACCGGTGGATTAGTTAGAATTCTACTATATGTACAGGTACATACAGAATTCTATGATTCTACGTACTCGCGATATAGTGTATCATATCGACATCTCTTCTAGTTTTTCGGACATCCTGAAGTATATGTTCTCCGCACTTAAAGTTGCCTTCTATCCTCATACGATAATGACGAATGTTACCTACTTCATGCGTTGAAGTTCATTAATTCGTGTCGCCCGCCACTCTTGGATGTCTCTATCCTTCGCGCCTGCATCTGATGCTGACTGATTTTTGACGCACGCCGTCGCAACACACTTCTTGCAAGCAGACTGCCTAATTCGTGCTGGAGAGCCCGAACGCCACTCTCCCGTCAGCAAATATCTGTCATAGGCGATTTGGGACCTTGAAAGAATCGTCACGGCTTTTTGCTGACTCCGCCTAACACTGTCCTCTTCAGCGTGATGTGGCAGCTGAGCTCTCCGTCTCCGCGCGAGGCTGCTCTCCTGTCACGGATGTCACTGATTCCGTTACAAGCTTCTCATTTCTTTGCTCATCGCTTCCCCATGTTCGTAAGCCGCAATGGTCCTGAAGAGAAGACGGGGCCTTGTGGATAGAAAGACAGGGAGCAGAAAGCGGTTCCAAGTTTTGGGGTCGCGGCTTCAAGAGCCTCGTGGTGCCCTCCCAAAATGCCTTCAGTTCGCTATAAATCTTCAACACCTCCGCCTTCCGCCGCTTACAATCTTTTCGCAGCATTTGTCTCACTCGCCCCCCAAACACGAAGGGATTCGGTCTCACGCTTGCGTCTCCTCTGATTCTCTTCTTTGCCTGCACGTGTTTCCAGTCATGTTGACGCATAAACGCCTCCACGTAATGACTGCGCTATCCCAGCGTCAAAATCCGCATCCCGGAGAGTGAGGTCTCGCACTTTTCCACAACACGCATGCTTTATAGGGAATTCTCGCGCAACTTCCCGCGGCGCTGGTCCCGCGTGAGCGAAGAGCGCTTTCTGCGCTGACAAGGCCTTTGAACGGCGACTACCAGAAAACCGCGAAGACAGCGCAGCCACAGGCTGCCGAGATTTTTACCGGTGTTTGCGACGGGATAGAAACCGTCTGTGGAGACGACGCATCCCGGACCTTGCGCGACAGACGTCGCTGAGCTACAGCAGTTGCGTTCCCGCGCTGTGAACCCCCCCGAAAAAAGTTAAGAAACGCAAGCACAGGCTCCAGCTACAGCCGCACAGACCCGCGGGAAAAAAACCGAGCACGGTCCTACGTGTTCGGGTGGCGTTCCACCTCGCGTGACAAGACGCGGAAACGCGATCGACTCCACGCGTTTTCTGTTGTCAAAGTGTGTTTTTCTCCGAGGACTTCCGCCGGCGGAAACGAAGCTGTCCACGCAGCCGCGTCACCGTGGCCTTGCTCACGTGCACAGGAATGCCGCGTTGACCCATAAACCGCGCGAGGTGCGGTGTGCACCAAAAGGCAAGCGCGACCTGAAAGTTAGCAGAAAACGCGCAAGAAACCGGGAACAAGCCGCTGACGCAGGAGGCCGCGGGCGCCTACTGGCTGTTAGAGCCACGACTGTGTTTTCCCTCTACGTCTTCGCCCCGTGCTTCCCATCGAACTGGATCTTTCCTACAAACGCACACGGAAGCTCTGACACAGGAGTAAGGACGGCCGTCCTCACAGGCGCGCGACATCGTTCTCACAAGTCAGCGGAAGCCGCCAAGCGGCGGCTTCCGCTGTCTCACGGCGAGGAGCGTGCAGCCCCTAAAACGTTCGGGCCGAGACCAGCTCATGTACGTAGGCTTCACAGAAAACCGGAACGCAGCATGGACCAGACAAGCACAGGAAGGCGTAACTCGTGAAAAGCCCCCGGCGCCCTAGCAAGACACCAAGGGTGCCAGAGCCGGGACACCTGCTCGCAGGTAAACAAAACGAGGCCGTTCCGCGCAACACATCCATGTCTCCACGCGACTCCGACAGCCCACGCTGGATGTGTCGCCGTTCTCGCGGCCGATGGCAGCGTGTGCGGGAGGGGGTGGGAGCAACACTTCCACGTCGTGAGAGACGCATGCACTGAGAGATCAGGTTGCGCAACACACAAAGGTTCACACGGTGAGCCGTACCTGGACGGGCGTCAGAGGTTTGCATGCTGCGTAGGCGAAGAGCAGGCGGCCCCAGAAGGCGCTGTTCTCGTTGACTGGAGACGCACAGAGCCGGACAAAAACTACACACGGGGGACATGCGACGCGACGAGACACAAGTCGAAGCCTCGAGAGGCCGGAGGCGAGACGAACTCCCCGCCAAGAATAGCGTGGACTGCGAGAAGCCGAACAGGAGCCCAGACACACGATCCCTTGGAAAAAACCCGAAACTGCATGTGCGCGTCCCTCCGGTTGCTTTCACGTGCGTGCCGGCCTTCTCGTTATTTCGCGATTTCGTCTCGACTCTGTCGTGGAGCGCGTCGATTGTCCCCCGGAAGGCGCGCCTAAAGAGACGCACCCCCCGCCTCCCCCGGTGCACTAGAGCCCACACTGGAAAACGCGAGACGCGTAGAGACGGCGCGACGCGGCGCATGCGCACGCCACCCCCGCCCCCGCGAAAAAAAACCTACGCAGGGATTCTTTGTCGACGATTTTGTCGAGGTGAAGCCAGTCGGCGACCCGCTGGACCGACTCGTCACTGATCATCTGCGCGAGTCCAAAGAGAGCGAGGAAAGTCGCGACGTGGACGCTGAGGGGAATCGAAAAGAGAGCGTAGCACACAAACGCACATGCGACGCGGGATCTCTCCAGTGACTCTCAAGTCCTTTCCATGCACACGGACAAACTGAAAAACCTCGGATCAGTGCTGCCAGCAGCCTTCCGCTTTCCTCAGTCCACGCAGCGCGTCGAGAAAAACGCGATGTGCGGTCCTTGTCTTTCTACCGCGGCCTTATGCAGCCATCTCGGGCGCCGAGAGAGCCAAGGGAAGCTGGAGAAAAAGTATTTTAAGAGGCATTAAAACCAAACAGAAGTCAAACGGAGTACGGTTCTAACGAAACCTAGGCAGCTCACTATCGTCGCCTTGGTAAAACGAGGACTTCGCCAACTAGCTGGGATCCTTCCTAGCTTTTAGCACTGAATCCACGAATACGCGTCGGTAAGGAAATCATGCTAGCCACGAATGGAACAAACCCGGGACGCTCAAACAAAGGTAGGCCATGCGCCTTGTGGCGAGCGGAAACTCAGTCGATTGACGTGTAAAGGCACGCGGTCTCTGAGGGATTCGGAACTGTCGTCTCCCACAGTCGCGTCGGAGAAACCCCAGAAACTCCCCCCCACAAAACGGCAAGAGAGAGACGCGTGTCAAGACGTGGGGATGACGGCGGAAACGAGGAGCAAGACAGAGAGCGGAGAGAGAGTGGCTTTTTGCAGCGTGACCTTGGCGGCCCAAGAGGGAAAACGCATGCGGTCCGACGGCATTCGCACAAGTGACGCTCCACCATGAGAAAAGGCGAATGGCGAGAGCAAGAAAGAGAAATATAGGTCTATGGCCGAAAGACAGATCAAAGCGGAGACGGTCTGATGTCGGAAGTGGTTTTTCGAGATTCTCACCCGGCGTAGGCCAAGACTGAGGCCCATCCGTACTTCTCCCAGAGTCCCTTCAAACGTTCTGTGGCCTGGAGAGACCCGCGAAGTCGCACGCACAACAGACACCAGAAACCGGAACATGCGAAACGAGCGAGGGCGGGAGATATACACGGCCTTTGCAACCAGGAGAGAAGAGTCGCCAGAAACAACGAAGCAAAAGGAAAAAGGGCCGTCATCAGATGCAGAGAGGAGCCCGCCCGCGCGCGGGAGAGAGTCTCGCCGAAAGGCCTCACAACACACACAGAACAAGCTGCAAACGCTGGCGGCGTTATTGTAATCACGGCGCGTCGTGCGAGAGATCCACGGATGGCCACAAGGCGCGGGTCACCCAGAAAGAGCGCAGTGGCGCCGGTGCCCGCTCCGCTCGTTTTGCCAGTACCTGGCGATCCACGTTCCATCTGCTTACTTTCACACGCTCTCGCTCCCCTCCTTCTCTGTCTAAAGCGGCAAATTGCATATCACACATGCAGCCGTAAATATATAGATAGAGGTACACATATATGCATGGTGGTACATGCATAGGTTGATGCATAGGTATATGCACAGGCATATGCATATGTATGTACACGATGCGTGTGAAGCCCCGTGAGTGAGAGTTTTGTTATTCCACGCCACGGCGGGGGCTGTGCGGCGTGTTGTTCTCCGAGTTGCGGACTCCGGGGTTGGCAGCGGGGCGAACGTGTGGGCAGAACGTCCTTTCTGTTTCGTACCTTTTTGCCTTGGTGCATCATCTGGGACTTGACTTGTCGGAGTTGTTGCATTTGGCCACTGTGTCGCAGTTGGAGGAGGGCGGCTTCGACTTTCCGGCGGCGCATGTCGATCCAGAGGATGCCGCGCTCTTGCACGGCTCTTTGCTGGCGCTGGACGAGGCGCATGAGATGTTGTCTTTGTGCCCGCAGTTTGGACTTTTGTCTCTCGAGAAACGCCTTTCTGTCCAAGTACGCGAAGGCGCGGGCCTCTCCCTTCGTTGCTTGCCACTGCGCCCGCAGGTCTGCGCTCCGCGATTCCCACGCGGCTCTCAGCCGGTTCTTTCCCACGTCCAGAAAGGACGCGGCCCCGCGTGCGGGATCCTTCGTTCGCTTCCCGTGCAACTGGCCTGATAGGCTCTTGCGAAGAGCGGCGTTTCCGAGCTCGTGGCCTCGGCCTTCCCGCCACGACCGCGGGACTGGATACAGAAGGCGACAGCGCCGGAACAACGCAGCGTGGTCCCGCGAAAACCGAACGAACATGTCGACAGACAAACGCTGCAAACTGCGCATCGCAGAAGAGGGAGAAGAAGAGGGAGAAGAAGAGGGGGAAGAAGAGGGGGAAGATGCGGGAGAAGACGAGGGAGAAGAAGCGGGAGAAGACGATGGAGAAGAAGAGGGAGAAGAACCGAGAGAAGAAGAAGACGAGGGAGAAGAAGAGGAAGAGGACGAGTTGGCGAAAAGCCGAAGAGAAACCCGAGGCGTTGAAGGCGTGGGAGGATTGTGGCGGACGGAGAAGAGAGAGGAAAGTGGATGCGTGGTCTTGGCAGTTTCCAAGTACGGGTTGACGCCCGAGGCCAAAAGAGGAAACGACGGCAACTGAGACCGAGAGAAGCTGTGCTCTCCCCCGTGTCCAGTGAGGTGAGAATCCAGCTGCGGAGACAGCGGAGAGTCTCTGCACAAAACGACAAACATTTGAGAAGACGAGGGAGGCAGAGACAGGGATAAAGCCGATAGAGGAGGCGAGGAACGTCGAGGGAGAGAGAGCGACGCAGCGGGCGAAAAAGAGAAGTGAGACTGGAGAGGAGAGAAAGTCGGAGCCGCGGAAGAAGGCCGCTTCCCCGGCCTTCTTCCGCGGGAAGGGGACGGGAAGGCGAGGGGATTTGTCGCCTGAGAGAGTGGAGTCGCCGAAACGCTCGTGTTCCCCGGGTGAACTGAGGAAGCTGCATGCCTTCGAGGCACGCACGAGCCGTAATTTTCCAGTCTTTCCGAGAGAGTCCGCACTGCTGCTCGGCGCTGCAGGGGCGCCGCTCGCTGGGCGAGTTGCCAGATTTTCGCCGCCATTGCCTCAAGAAAAAGGACGAGACGCTCCGGACGAGAGAAAAGAAAGAAGAGAACTGCGTGAGAAGAACGAGGAAGAACGGCGTGAGACACCGGCGATTTGCGCAGAAAAAACCCGCGCGATGTGTGCAGGAAGCATCGGAAGGACCGAAGGAGAACGCCTGAAAAGTGAGCAGAGAGAATCGGGAGAGAGAAAAAAAGGAAAAGGGAAACGAGAGGTCCACAAAAAGAGGCGGATCCAGGCCTGAAGACGCTGCAAACCGACGAAGAAAAAGCGTTTCCGACTTCCTTGGCGGGAGATTCCCTGACAAAGGAGGAGAGAGAAAAAACTCGCCCCGAACCGAATGAACGAGGGAAAGCGCTTCGTTTGCTTCCCTTTTCGAACTCAAAAATCGATTCAAGGGCCCGAATCGAAGCACAGAATGGGAAAAATGTGGATGTGGTTTAGGCGCCGCGTCTCCGCCGGGTCACGGCGTGCATGTGCTGAAGATTTTGCATGCGCTCGGGCGTGAGCACAAGAGGTTCCGAAAAAGTGGCGACTTTTTCCGGGAAAGCGGAGATTGCCTGAAAACAGATCTTTCTCGCTGATTCCTTCTCTTGACTCTTCTTCTCATCTCCACAGACACGCAGCGTCTCAATTGCCAGGATTGCTAGGACACAAACTGTGGAGGGAGCTCGACGCTCAAGCGTCGAGAGTTCTCACTTCTTCCCCTGGACAAAACCTTTTCGTTTCTCTGGCTCGGCCTTTCAGCCCCTATCTGTCTTTACACTTGGTTTTCCTTTTTCCTCTTCAGTGAACTTTTTCTTCCGTAGAAAGAGATCTCTCTGCTGTCCACCCGCGGTCCCCTCCAAAACCACCCTCAGTTGTCTTCGGTCTCCCAGAAGTCGAGACGCTCGTATTGCGCTTCCCTCGTCCCGTTCCCTTGTGTGTTACTTTCTCTCTTTCTCTCTCATTCTGTCTCTCTCTCCCTCGTGTCTTTTTTCTTCCTCCCGTCGTTTTTCTTCCTCTTCCTCCCTTTCTTCCTCTTCCTCTCGTCGTTTTTCTTCCTCCTTCTCTCTTTCTCTTCGTTTTTTCTCTTCCTCTCCTCCTTTTCTCTCTTTCTCTTTGTTTTTTCTCTTCCACACCATGGCGGCGCGAAATCCTGGGCCCTCGTTGAATCCGCCCCCCATCGCCTTCCCCTCTTTCAACCGCCGCTGCCAAAAAGATTGGATCGCTCGTCGAGCCTTCGCAGAGAACGAAGTAAACGGTCGAATCTACAAAAACGTGTATCAGAATCTCGGATTCAAAGGGCCCATTCCCATCCTCAACAAGGTACACATTTACAGCTCGGCACCTCCACCACCTCCATACACGACTATCACCATTCTTAATTACACATACTCATATTCTCTTACATTCTCACATTGACACGTACGCATATTCGTACATACTCATGTTTACCCCTACGCACATATATATACATATATATATACATACATATACATATATATATTTATTTATTTATGAGTTTCTCTTTCTACGCGTGCGCCGCAGACGAGTGAATGGGCGACTGACCCAGGCAGGCGATCGAGTGCAGAGGTGTGCTCTGAGACTGTCGCCTGTTTTCTTTTTCTTTTTCGTGTGAGACACAGCAGCTTGTGTGTGCAGCCCTTTGCATGTTTGTGTGTAAATTCATACATTTCGGTCTGCACAGCCCGGGGCTTGACCAGATTCGTAAGCTGAACGCACACTGCCTCACGATCGGAAGGCTCGAGACCGTGCGATCTGCTTCCAGGTTGGGCTGTACCGCATCCGCATGCGCTGCATCTCGGGCGGATACAGCCGAGGTATTTTTCGCTTCACGAGGATGGCCCGAATGGGAATGCTTCAACTCGCTCGAGAAGGATGGCTAAAGAAATATGGATATCGCCCAGGGCTCTTCCGATAGAGAAAGCCTTCCACCCCGCTTCCCCTGCAAAAGATACCAAACAAATTGTGGATACACAAAACATAAAACACAGTTTTCTATGCATACGCACACATCTATACATCCATATATATATATATATATACGTTGATGCGGATGTACACATGGAGGTACAGCTCTACATGCATATATATATATATATATATATATGTGGTGACATGCATTGCCTATGAGCGCGTGTAGCAGTAGAGGATATTTTTGTTCGTGGTGTTCAGCTGAAGGCTGGTCGTGTTGTGGCTGCAGTTTCTCTGCTTCATTTTTTGTTTACGAAAAAAATGAGGACAGAGGAGGCCGGTTGCGACAGCTCGTGCCTGAAGAAACGGGATTCCGTGGCGGGGTTCAAGCGCCTGGAAAATGTGTTTTTTTCTGGACAAGATCGAATGACTCCCCGGAGTCTCTGCAAACAGACATGCCCGGGGATCTCGCATCTGATTCAAGAACACAGAAACGTGGGGGGAGAGGCGTGTCTTGTCCCTCAAAGCAACGGCGTTTTCAGTCTCTCGACAAAACACATTTCTGCGTTCCCTTTATTTCACGCCTCTGTGGATTTCCTTCCTGTCGTCCTTTTCCTTCCTCATCTTGTGAGTCTCCAGCGCGTTCATTTTCTCTGTTTGCTTTCCTGACCCTCTTCTGTCTTCTCTCCTCTTCCCCCTATCTGCGTTTTACGCTCTCTGTTGCCTCCCCTTTCTGTCCCTTTCTCCCTTTTATTCTTTTCTTCTATTTCCCGCGAAGATTCCTTTCAGAGCTGTGTTGCGAAAGGAGATTCTTAGACATCTGAACAGACTTCGAGACGAAACGTATAGACGAAAATGACCATCAGACACATGCTGCGGCAGATTTCTGTTTTTCCAGCAGAGAACAGAGGCTTTCTCTCTCTTCAGACAGAGTGTCTCGTTCTGAGGAAGAAAGAAGGGACAAAACACGGTACTTGGAAGTTTTTCCCGGGGAGTTCACGTTTCTGGTATTTCTCTCGAGGCGCTTGCGTCGCGTTTCGTGCATCCTGTAAATCTTGCTTCGAACCACATTGCATGCATATTCAACCCCTTAAAAAAGAAGCTGGACAAACCTCAGAAACCGACTGCCATCTCCCATGTATATAAGTTCATCACTATGATGACCGATAAATATATACATATATACACAATACATATGAATATATATATATATATATATATATAGGCGTATACTTTTGTTTCCAAAGTTTCTCTCGGTAAGACAGGATCCATGCGAGGCAACCCCGTGCACTGGAGTATCTGTTTGTTTTCGTTAAGGCTGAGCATATGCTTCATGCAGGTGTTTTTCTTCATTTGAAAGGGAGTTAGGAGTTAGGGTTCTCCTTTTCAAACTAAAAGATTTGAAAAGTTTGTCTCTTTCAAGGAGGCTCGGCGCGACGAATGTGTGTCTTGGCTGCTCCGAGGGTCTGATTTTTTGAGAACGGCGGAAGCGTGGAGACGACGCTTCTTTCTGCCCAAAGTAGGCATTTTCCCTCTTTCTTCCGCAAGAGGTTTTCTGCGCGCCGTCGCTTGTGGCGAGGTTGTGCCTGGCTGTTGTTAGAAGGCATCGACACGACGCGGACGTTCCTCTCTGGCGATTCTCGCCGTTTTCGTCTTGGGAGAAAGGCGCATTTTGCCGAAGTTCTGGAATCTGTCTTGGCGGTTCTGGGCCTCGAGACACTCTGCTGTGGCTGCTTTCCTTCGAATCCTGGCCAGGACGGCGAACCGAGACACAAACAGAAAAGCCGAGTTGGAAAGAAAGGATCCGTGCATGCACGCGTGCCTTTTCACTCCAACCGTCCTGGACGGCATCGTAAAGCTGTCTTTGGGAAAATGCTCCCCTGTTCCTGGAAAAAACTCCATTTCCTCGGAATATTTCAGTCGCAAACCACACGCTTCCGAGGCGGGGAAAAGACACCGTTGAAACGTTTCTTCGGATGCTGAGGAAACGACGGCGACAGAGAGAGTGCGTGGCTGAACGGGCGTAGCCGCTGTTTTTCCTGTTTTCACAGAGCCTCTCTCTGTCCACACTTTCCCCTTTTTCGTTTCCTCCCCTTCTGCATCGGCCACAGCGAGAAGGATTTGCAACTTCCTTGCTATCTCACTCTCTCCTCCATTGAGAAGACGGCCGAGCTGCGCCGAAAACAACAAGTCTTCGCCTCTCCTCTTTCGTTTTTTTCGCGGTCTGCCAGTTGTGTACCTGTGTGTGTATAAAGGAGAGAATCCCCGTTTTTTTTCAGTTTGCATGCTGATCTTCTCTTCTTCCTTCGGGTCCTCGTTTCTTCTTTGTGTCTTCCTTTTTCGGCGAGTCCGCAAACTCTCTTCTCTCCGCTCTTCTCTCTCAGGACAGGCGACGCCCCTCGATTCTCGCCGTCTCGGCGTTTGTCTTTTTCTCTTTCGGGTTTGAGGGAAGCGCGTCTCCAGTCCGTCTCTGTCTCCTCTCCCTTTTCCTTTCCACGCGTGCCTGTGCTTTTCGCCGCCCGCGACATCGCGGAAACGACCGTCTTTCTGTCAGCCTCTCCTCTCTCCTCGCTCTCTCTGCGCCTCACGGAGCTGATGCGTGCGATCTCGTGTCCTCTAGTCCACTCACTTGCTTCTGAACACTCGCTTTTCTTCCTCTGTTGAATCTTCAAGGACGCCGATTCCCTTGTCTTTTTTTCGCAAGACGCTGTTCTTCTCTCGTGTCCCTTCCGGCTCTTCACATCTTCCCGAGACGCAGCCGTCCTGTCCCCGCGGGCTGTGAGGGGACGAGAGGAGAGAGGCTCTCGACTTGCCTTTCAACGCCGCGGGTGTATGCACGTCTTCTTTCTCGCTTCCTCGCGCCACTCTCTCCAACTTTGTCTCCGGGGAAACGCGTCTCCTTTCAGAAACAAATCGTTTTCTGAAACCGAGAGACTGTCTCCAGGGCTCGAAATCTCTCTTTTCTTCTCTCTGTCGCGATTTCCCTCCAAGTTTCTCTGGTTCGCGTTCTTCGTGTCTCTGTTTTTTCACTGCGCGCTGTCCCCTTTTTCAGATCGTCTGTCGACTCCAGCTGCGCTTGATCATCTTTCGAACCATCACGCAGGCGCCACGGTTCGTCTCTTACTTTTTCCTTTCCTTCCAGTTTGCTCCCTACCCACAGCTCGGCCCTGGGACTTCTCTTTCTCCTCTGCTTCTATTTCTTCGCGTTTCGAGTCTCCGCGTTTCGTGTTTTTTTGCCTTTCGTCGTTCCCGCAAGTTTTCCCAACTTTTTCCGCCCTCGAGGCGCCAGCGTGGAGCCTGTCCCCACAGAATGGCATCCGTGGCGAGCGCCGACGGCTTCGCGTGGGGAGCGGCGAGAACGCATGCAGACTCGGGCGTTTCTGGAGAGGCGAGCGCGGCCCCGCCGTGCTTCCGAGGACACATGCTGTGGCGGCGCTGTCTCAAGTGTCTCCGCATCGACGCGGATTCTCTCTGGGAGCGCCTGAGACTCTTGACGGACGAGATTGTCGAGAACGGGCTGAGAGACTTGTCGGCCAAGATCGCCGGGAAGCGCGTCGCGGGCGTCCAGGATCCGTGCCTCGAAGTGCTTCACCACCCCGTCATTCAGCGCATCTGCACGGAGCGCGCGTACCTCGCAGAACTCGCTGTCTACCGGGTAAAAGGAACCGCGTTAAAAAAGAAGGCAGAGAACGAGCGACAGGGAACACCGAGGCAGGAAAAGGGAGAGAAAGAAGGCAACGAGAGAGAAGACCGGATCAAAAAGAGCGAGGGAACCGAGAGGCGGGGAAGTCGAGGGAAAGACCGAGCATCGACGCTTCACATTTTTCGGGGCTGCTTTTCAGGTTCGAGAGAGATCCTGATGGCTTTCTGGAGGCGCGTTTGTTCTGTTTCTCTTCTCTCTCAGACGTGGCTAGATCGCTATCGAGTCTTGGAGCCTCCCGCTGTTTGCGAATGTGGGTATGAACGTGAAGGGACCGCTCCAGCTGCCGCGGCGCCTGGTAAGCATGCATCTTTTCTTTTTCCAGGACAAGCCCGTCTCCCCTCCAGGAGAGCCTGTCAACCTGAAAACCGGTCGGCTCTCTGTCTCACCTCCTTTCTTCATCTCCTTTCCTCCTCTGCGGCGGGATCTTCGCTCTCTTTCTTTTCAGAGGATCCCAGCGCATCTCCGCTTGCGGAGCTCAATGCCGAACAAGCAGACGAAGCGCTGACAAGGCGACAGAAGATTCAGGCGCTGGAGAGGGAACTGCGAGAGAGTGAAGAGGAAGAACAGAGACTTCAAGTCGAACTCGACCAGGTGCGAGATCTCTGCTGGGTCTGATCAGAACCGTTTCTGTGTTACGTGGCGCGTGGGCGCCTATCTTCTGATGGCCTTTCTATCAACGCTCCAGGCATCAGTCTATGCATTTCGAGGCGTATGCTTCTAACACGTATACAACTAGACGCGCAGGATCGTGACAACCCCCCCCCCCCCGGCAAGCTGAGTTTTTTTTGTCTAGATACACAAAATCGCACTTTTTGGATGTTTCTGGGTGTATGGGGTACAGCATTCGCGTCTATACGCGTATAAATACACATGCATGTTTCTCTGTCTTTCTCTTGCGTCTGTTTCGTCAGGAAGTCTTTTATGCTTTTCTGAGACGATTGAAACAGCTCTGCTCTCCGATACTGCCATCTGTCCTCCCTCGTCTCATCCAGGCCGTCTCGTGTCTTTGGGTCTCGCCATATCTCGCGTCTCTCCACGGTTTCGCTTCCCTTTTTTTCTTCCTTTCCACCCGTTCGCGTCTCTTTTTTCCCTCATTCCTTTCCACTCTTTCGCTTCTCCTTTTCCCTTGTGCTTCCTCTCTCTGCGCGTTCCGGTGTCGCGTTCCGGTGCCATCGTCTTCTTTCCTGTCTTTTCTTCGCTGCTTCCCCGGGGTCCTTGTTCAGCTCTTGACGGAAATTGTGGACGAGAACCGCGAGAACGTTCGCCTGCGCACGCGCCTTGCATGCGCCGAGCAGAACGCGCATGCATCGGGGAATTTCGGGAGCACCCGCGATGACGCTGCCCAGGACGAGGCTGGCGATTTTGCCGCGCTCATCCAAGACGTCACGCGCCGATGCGCCAAGCTGGTAAGTGAAAATGCAGACTCTCTGAACGCCACGGGGGGGGGGGGGGGTCGGAAATCGCAAAGGAGCGGTCTCAGCAGGCCGTGAAGCGGGAGAGAAATCCAACGAACAGCTGGAAGAAGAAAGCGACGGAGGCGTCAGGGCCGATCTGAGGCATCTCGTCGTTCTCGGAAGATGGAAGACGCGTCGATATCTGAAACACTCGTGCCGAAGCAAGAACCGAGAACGCTTCTGTTCACGGTTGAACGGATGATGCCCCGGTGTCGGAAAGGAAAAAGGATGATGGCCTGAACAGATTGAAGAGTCTTACGAAGTAGTTCATCTTCAATGTTTATCTTCTACGCGAGTGCATGCATATATGTATACATATGCATATATCTTTATATTTACATCTTTATCTTTTCATCAGACACATCTCCATCGGCAGCTCCCCTCTTCTCGGCGAGTAGCTGTCGAAAAGGCCGTCTCTTTTGGGGAATTTGGGGTTCTGCAGTGGTTTTTGTAAATGTCCAGCTTTCTCTTTCTCTCTCGTGTGTCTTGGGTATGTGGACAGTCGATGATGGCCTCCTGCTTGGCGAACGCCGGTGCGCCGACCGAGGAGGCTGAGTCGTCTTCCTCTCCGTTTCCTTCTCGCCGTCTTCCTTTGTCGGACGGTGGGGCTTCGTCGCCTGCGCGTGCGCGCGGAGAGGAGGCCATTCCACGCCCTCAAGAGCCGCGCAGAGCTTCTTGCTCCCTTCGCTCCCGGTCCCCTTCAGCTGTAGCTACACCGGGGCTGTCGGCGGGCAACCAGCGCGCCTCTGGCGGCGTCCATGCATTCGAGCGCGGCGCAGAAGCGGGTCGTCAAGCGCAGTCGGAGCGCCGGCGTCTCGCCTCGGAACTGGAGACGCCTTGGACCGAAGGG
Organism: Neospora caninum Liverpool; assembly: GCF_000208865.1. Taxonomy (NCBI): domain Eukaryota; phylum Apicomplexa; class Conoidasida; order Eucoccidiorida; family Sarcocystidae; genus Neospora; species Neospora caninum. The sequence continues at coordinate 6,131,231 of NC_018398.1, read as the reverse complement.
AGCAAGAAGCGACGGCGGGAGGATCGCGCAAATCAGCAAGAGGACACGCGCGACGGAGAGGCCGGTTTCGAAAGAGAGATTGCGCTCCGCCAGGAAAGGCGGAACCTCTCGATGGCGCTGACGGCAGATCGCCGAGCAGTGACGCCTCCGCGAGTGGAGTTGCACGCGTCGCGGCGCGACGCCCAGCGACAGAGCTCGCAGCTGTCGGGGCGGAGATACGGAAGTGGAGAGAGGGAGAGCGCGCGGTCTTCTCTCAGAGGCGGCTCTTCGTGGAAAGAGCGTGAACGTTTCGGAGACAGCGGGGGCGTAAACCCTTCCGAAGAAGGTGTCTTCGCAGGTGAACTTGAGCAGCGACTTGGAACAGCGACCGCGGACCCCGCCGTCTCTGCGGTACTTTATGCGGCGATCGGCGCCTTCGCATCGGGCAGTCCTCGGCGGCAGTCTCCCGGAGGCGCGGGACGCACTTCCTTCTCGGATTCGCAGTTTGCTTTCAAAGCGGAGAGACGAGGACGAGGTCAGCAGCGAGGAGTTCCTCTCCATTGGAGCTGACGAGTCGCCGCTCCTCACGGGTCGCCGGCTGCTCGCGCCGCGGGACGATGTTTGGGAGGAAGAGGGCGTCGGCCTCAATCACCTCCGGTCGCTCCGTTCGTCTCTTCTCGGAGATGCGACTAGCAAAGGCCACAAGGACGACGGCGAAGCGAATCGGCGAGAGGGGAGGTTCTGGGCGACACGGGACGAAGAGCGGAGCCCGACTCCTGTGAGGGGAGTCTCCGCGGAGCATTCCGCTTCGCGGCAGGCTGACGAACAGAACACAACGCGTGAAGAAGAGACGAGTTCCTGGCAGGTTCGCAGAGAGGAGAACGTGGGGTCCACTGTGGCGCACCGACTCAGTGAAGGATTTCTCTCGACGGAGAGACAGGCGTCCAGAAGGCTCAACCGGAGACAGCCCGGGTCGCCGGCGGCGGCTGCCAGCGTAAGGGCCGACGCAAAGGGGGTTTCTCGACCTCCCAAGAAAACACTTTCCAGATGGACGGAAGACTCCGTCGCCAATATATAGTAAAAACCTGTAGAGCCTGCACATATATTTATTTGCGTGTGTCGCTAGATTCAAGTGTTTGCGAAGGAGTAGATTGCTTCGTGCCAATCTAAAGGGATAGACTAGCCACGCAGGAAGGAGCCTAGTGAGGTGAGGACTCCACAGCTTGTCGACAAGTGTACGCTTTTGAATTGACGCGGATAAGATGCTGGGGTGGAAGACCTTCACACAGAATCGAGCGATGCAGCGAGGATTTCCCGTCAAAGAGGCCGGAAAGATTGCACACGGCGCGTGCATGCGCGGAGGGGTCGTGTGGGAGTGGAACCTCTTTTTGCAGAAAGAGGCCTGTTTGCCTGTGCGATGTTTCTCGCGTTGCGTCTTTCCCTGTCGTTCGGTGGTTGGTGTGCCTTTCCGTTTCTCGCCAAAAATACCTGAGGATTCTTCGAAACCGTTTTCTCCGGAGGTACACGTCGCGTTTGTGGTTCCTAGAAAAGAACGTCTCGGCTTCGTGGATCCTGTTCCTGACGTCCACTTCCGTGCGCTGCTTCGGTCGTTGAAATCCACAACGTTCGTCACCCTTTACCGCACCGTTTGGTTTTTGGCACCATGTCCCCCCGGCGTGTTCAGGAGGCGGCTTGGGCGGATCTGTGCCTCGAAACGGCGACGTAGCTTCTTCCTCTCACACCGCGCTCGAGGAGAGAGGAGAGCAGAAAAGCTGAAGAGAACCCGAGAGAGAATAGACCGTCCTTTTTCTTGAGGGAGAGGGGGAAGCCGGAGGCCGCGAAGAGCCTTCGATGTCAGACCCAGGAGTGCACGCGAAATTCTTTTTAGCTGGGAAGGATGAAGCGGTCTGAAAGTTTTGCTCCCCTTTGGCTACGTGTCCCGTCTTCAGAGGCTCATCTGGATGAAGAGACTCTCCGTTCAATTGGTTTTCGTTTCCAGCTCTGTCTTGTCCAGCTGTCAGAAAGCGCGTTCCTTTGACGACACAGACGTGCATCGCGCGTCTCTGTGGTTTCTATCGGGCGTCGCGTTACGCTGCGGCTGACCTCGTCTAGCCCGTTTTCCCTTTTTGTGAATGTCTACAAAGGCGAAACGCGTTTCTCTCGAGTAGATGCTCTCGACCTTCCAAAGGAACAAGGAACTGCGAATCTCTTGTCAAGTCTTGCCTCTTTCTGGAAGAGTCGGTTTTTTCACGAGAGAGCGAAACGTGAGTCACGGGCGGCTTCCATGCCGGCGGCTTTGCACAGAAACCCTCCCTCGCTATGAGACGGCGAAAAAACAACTCGCGACGTCTTTCTCTTTGAGGGAATGCGCAGGCTGTGGCTGTTAACGCCGTGGCGACGCTGAGAAGCTACGTCGTCACTGAGAGCTTGGACACCCCGCCACTTGGGATCTAGACCTGTTGATGCAATCACGAAGGCGTCGCGTATAAGCCGAGGCCAAGCATGGATCGGGACAAGAACGAGAACAAAGCAACGGGGGAGTTCACCGCGAAAACGCTGTGGCCATCAACCGACAGAGCTCTCAGCGCAGGCATCGCCCCCAGGGAGGACAGGCACTGCCGCAGTATCTACTGGTGGAAAAGAAACACTCTCGATATCCCAAGAAACGTGCGTGTAATACATATGTACATGCATATGGGTATGTGCATATATACGTATACATATGCATGTTTAAGTATATATGTGTATAGATATGTGTGCATATACGGGGCAATGATGGTGTGTGTTTTTTGAGAGAAGCAAAGGCCAATCGCGACGAGCCTCGGCTCCTCTCGCGGGATGGTGCGAGGCTCCCGGTCGTCGTGGGGGATGGCTGCTCCGGCAGCCGGCCTCGAGACGCTCAAGAGAAAGAATGTGTCGCGACAAAGACTGTAGAGCAAAACTGTGTAGCGAGAAAGATTGTAGAGAAAGACTGTGTAGCGAGAAAGACCGTGTAGAGAAGCAAACAGGCACGCGGGTCGTTGCAGCGTGAGATGCCGAGCACGTTTGCCGCCGGGAGCGCTCAGATGGGAAGAAAGACGCTCATCGGTTTCTTCAAGTAAAATGCACGCAAGTGTGTAGTGTGTCTTGAACTGATTCATATGACATACATCGGGTCCGTCGGCGCTCAACATTACAGAAAATGATTTCCGGTGTTCGGACAGGTGGAGACGTCCGCCTCATCCCTTTCCGCCTCCGATAAACAGCCTCTCCCTGGCGACTGCAGACACGCACTGCGCTTTTCCTTGCGGAGACAAATCTGCCGTCTTTCCTGTAGGCCTTCACCTCTTCGCGCGGCCCTCACATCTCTTGCCTCCATGAGCCCCGTCCCTCCTCGCCGAGCGGTTCTTGTCTCTCTTCTGTATGAACACGCAACGCTCTCCTCTTCATCTTCTCTTGGAGAGAAACGAAAGTCTCCCGTCCCCCGCCCTCAACCGCTCTCACCTCCAACCTGTTCGATTTCTCTGCAACATCTTTAGCCGTCAAAATACGGCTTCCCGATCGTGTCTCTGAGATCTCCGTTTTTGTGTGGCGCCTCTTCTCCACCGCGCGTTAGCGCGCCCTCCCAAATCTCCCACGCGGTCGTCCTTCGCGTTGATGGTCCTCTGCGCTCCGAAAACCTCTCGCGGCTCCTCCCGGGCAGCCTTCTCAACGCACCGCCCTTCGATTTGTTTCGCTGGCTTTCCTGGCACACGCCGCGTCGGTGCGCAAACACCCCGGGATCTAAGAAACGGTCGCGTTCTCGCGGGAAACTCGACACAAACACGGAGGCCCGCGCTTTGAAGACGCGAGGCACAGTCTGTCAAAAACCGCGCGCGCGCGCCCGCGAGACAAAAGTACACAGAAGTCGAGGCGCACACTCACACATGCCGCCGCAAAATGGAAAGAGTCTGATGACCTTCCCTCCGGCGCGTTCGTAGAACGCATATTCGCGCGACCCAACGCGGGTGGTTTCCGTCTCTCTCTCTCGGCCTTTTGTGTTGTCGCCCTCACGAGGCAGACTTCGCCGATACCCCATACGTCGTGTCGGCGTCGCTCTGCGCGTGTTCCGGTTCGCTTCTTTCCGGTGCCAGGTTGTGGGGATGCAGCCCGAACCTTCTGTCGTGGAACGTGTGCCCGACGCCGAGTTCGTAGGCGGCAGTACTCCAGGCCTTCGGGTTGGACATGTGGTGGAGAATGGTGCCCACATGCCAGCCGAAGTTGCCGACTGCTTTCTGCGGGTCGGTGGCGTCCGCGACTTTCGTCTCGAAACGGACCGAGTTGGGCCGTCTCGCCCCCGAGTCAATCTGGCGAAGAACAGAGGCCGCCATGGCGAGACGGTGGCATGTCTCGTAGTTCAGCGCGGTGAGTTTCACGGGATCGACGGCCTTCTGGGAAGCCCCAGCTTCGGTCTGGACGTGGACGGTCAGGGCGCCGTCTTTCTCCCGAGTCAAGGGCGTCGCGCAGAAGCGCTTCGCCGCTTCGACGAGCTGCGTTCGCGCGGTGCCGTCAAAGTCGTCGGGGAGGAGTTTCACGGCCTGGAGGAGTTTGACGGGCATGACCAGGGAGGCGCCCGTGACAAAGAGCGGCGCGCTCGAGGAGATGAACTTGAAGATTTGCGCGGGCGTCTCGAAACCGAGGGAGACGGCCTCCTGGTTCGCGGGCAGCGGCAGGTTTGGATCAATCAGGATGTCTTCGACTTCCTTAGCGCACGCGTCAAAGTCGCCGGTGCCGACTATTTTCTCGCAGTGGGGAATCTCCAGGCGCTGCTCGAGCGGGAGGAGCGGATTGATTCGGGTGGCCTCACACTCAATCCGATTCGACAACTTGTACATGATTTCTGCGTTGCCGCCGCCGCAGAACGTCGCGGCGGGTTTCAGTCGGTTCTTCCGAATGTCCGAGCTGACAGCGATTTTCCCGTCGGGCGAGATGGAGACTTCTCCCGCAGAGCACGCCTGTTCGAACCCGCGAAACAGGCACGGATTGTGGCAGACACCCTTCCGCAGGTACTCGGCTTTTCCACAGAGCATCTTGAGGAAGACTCCGCTGGCGCTCGAGGCGCCGAGTTGCATGAAGGAGACGGCGACGAGGTCGACGGGTGGGTACGAGTGCGGCAGGTAGCCTTCTTTCTGCAGATTGCTCACTTTGGCGAAGGGCGGGAACGGGACGAACGGCCGGACGGGGAAGACGATCTGCATCGAGGCCCCGCCGACTTCGACGATCCCCGCGAGTTTGCGGTGCGCAAGCAGTTCGTGCTCTTCGTGGCCCGGTGGCCCTTCTTCCGTGATGCGCTCAAAGTTTCGCGTGAGGAAATTCGCCGTCAGGAACGCGTAGATGCCCTCGACTTCGCCGGAAATCGGGCGCGTCCACTCGTTGTTTGTGAAAAACACGTAGCCCTCGATCGGCGGCGACGCGTTGATGGCCCGGCGCAGCGCGACAAACATCCCGTCTCGGTACCAGTCGGGGAATCCGCGAACTCCCGCGGTGGTGTGGAAAAACAGCGGCACGCCGAGCGCCTTCACTTCTTCCTTCTCCTCTTCAGAGAGCTGCGCGCTGAGCAGCTGGACCACGTCCCGGATGAGGTTCGAGACCAGCCGATTCGCCTGCTCCTGCATCGAAGGAAAAGAACGCATGAGCGTCTCGGCGTCGAGTTCGCGCGACTCCCAGTCTTTGCCTGCATGCGCGTCGAGCCAGTCTTCCAAGAGGTCGCGCACGCCCGCGACTTTCGTGCCTTCGGCCACGAACTTTAGGGTCCCCTCCAACACGCGGCGTCCCACTTGCGGGCAGGACTCAGTCACGACCGTGAACAGACTGGGCAACGTCTTGCTGCTGCCGCCGTCCACGACCACGACGGCCTGCGTCAGGTGCTGACAGGACACCTCGCTGAGCATCAAGTCCTCGAGGGCTCGCCGGGCGTCGCGGCTTACGCTGTCCACGCGCTCTTTGGGGCGCGTCTGGCGCGAGAGAGACGCCAGCAGAGCTGCGTCTCCCTCCAGCGTCGAACTCCCCGAAGAAGCCGGGGGAGAAGGAGCCGACGCGCCCGACCCATGTGGAGACGAAGAAGACGGAGGAGAACCGGACGGAACTAGAGACGAAGCAGCCGAGAAAGGGGGAGTGTGCGGGGGACTCGGAGAGTGATTGTGCGGGGAGACCAGCGCGTGAGCAGTCTCGAGTTTCTTGCCTGGAGAAGGCAAGGCGTCGCCGGAGCGGCGCGAAGTCTCGCCTGGCAGTGGGGGAGCGGCCGGGAGGCCAACTCCGTGAGCGGAAGTCCCTTCTTCCTGTTGTTCTGCGCGCGCAGCCCGATCCAGAAAAGAGAGGCGCAGCGCAGAAACGAGGTCGCCGCCCCTTTCGAAAACGCGTCGAAACCTATGGGTCTGCTCCCGCTGCGTGAGGAGAGAGTCCGCGGCCGTCCCCTTGCGCGTTTCAGGCAGAACGATGGCGCTCGCCTCCTCCCACCACGTCGTGGGCGCGCTCAGCAGGAGGAAAAGCGCGGCAGAAAGCAGGAGCGCCCTGGACGGCTGTACCTGGCGCCTGGGGAGAAGAAAACCCAACCCGTGTGCAGCCATGGTGGTTTTCCAGCCAGAACGCTCAGAAACGATGCGGATTCGCTCCGCCGGCGAGGGAGGTTGGAGGCGGACAGGATTCAGAGAAGAGGAGTAAATGCGTAGGTTCAGGGAAAAGAGAGAAAAAGGAAAGGCAGCGCGCCCATTCCCGACGAAAAGCGATTGAAATCAAAGGGCCCGGACAGGGGGCCGGCCGTCCCGACGGAAGGCCTGTCGCTGTCTGCCCGTCTCGCTCATATTCTTTGTTCGGCAACTCACGTTTTTACACGATCCCGACATAAATGTCCGAGTATTCGTCTTTGCTGTTTCTCGCGTTTCCCGCGAAAAGGAACGTCACATGCTCGGCCAGACTAGCAGGCGGGTCAAGACACAGAACACTCGCGGGAGAGAGCGACAACGTGTCCAAACTCTCCTGGCCCTATTTTTTGAAAGTTACCTCGCAGCACCAGCGAACAATTCAAGAAAATGTCTTGCGGTTTCTCAAAAATCGGTGTTTCTCCACTTCACTAGACAAGACAGCATGGCGCGACTAGCCAATCAGCAAGCGGCCGGGCTGTGCGAGTGCGCGCCGACGAGAGGACCAGCGACACCACGCTCTTTCTCTGGAGAAAAGAGGAATTCTTCGAAGCTGCACGGCTCACCTGGCACCGAAGACGAAACTCAGACACTCAAGGTTCCAGAAAAAAAGGAGCACGCGGTTTTCTTCTCAGTCCGCGGAGCGGTGTTGACTCGCGGCGGAATTGAGGGTGGGGTGGCGTGTGAAATACCGGTGCGTTCTCGGGCAGTCATCTCGAACGTTTTAACTGCGTTTTCGCCTTCAAACGCATTTTCGACTCTCCTCTGTCTAGGATTCTTGACGCGTCCTGATGTGTTTGCGTGCGTGGCATAGAGGCGGCGCCTCCCACTACGCTGGCTAGTGAGCGCAAAGGCTGTGTGACCTGTCGGCAGCGCGCGTATGAGAGGATACGCTCCGCAGAGTGTGGTTGAGAAGTTCTCGAGGTAGGGCGTGCGCGTGCGCGGAAAGTGGACAGTTGCCGCGCGTGAAACGGTTCGATTTGCGGGTGTATCTTCGCCTTCCGCTACGCGATTTTCATCCTTTTGTGTGTGGTGCTCGAGAAAGACGGGTTCCTGTGTCGGAGACAAGAAACCGTTGCTCCTCGTTGCAGTGCGGTCCGCTACGCGTCGCGCGCACCATCTCTCTCAGTAGACAGGCGGACGCACAAAGAGGTGACAAAGGTGCTCGCCCGGAGAAGATCACAAGAGGCGAAAAAGCAAGCGAACCGGTTGACGCGGAGACGATACTTTAGCTTTGAGAGTCGTCTTCCGTGCTCGCCGCCTGCGCGTTCCCCGGAGTTTTGGAACTTTGTGGAGCGTCTTTGTCGCTTCTGGGCGCACCAAACGCGCGATATTTCAAGGCAAACGACGCGCAAAGCCCCCGCGACTCAAAACGGTCACCCAACGAGCATCAGGTTGCCGCGCGGGCGACGACCTTCCAGAAGCGCGGCCTTGTCGAGAGCCGTAGAGGGACACGAGGCAAGATATAGCGAGACGTGATGGCTGACCCAGAGAGTTCCTGGCGTGACAATGTAGAATTCAGCGTGAGAATGGTGAACGGGCGACAGGCAAGTCGGAAACAGTATTGATCCATCGCGTCGGAAACGCGTTTTTTTCGTTTTCTTTCTGGGATACACAGAAACTGCTCGTCTCTCTCCCTTTTTCGGCTTTCTCTCGCAGCGCGCGCACGCGTGAGAGGCTCGACGAGAGAGGCTGTTGGCGAGAGGCGCTTTCCCGTCCACAGGGGTTGAGAGCAGCAAGGCTCTGTTTTTCCCAAGTGATTTCCTTGCGGCACGAATGAGGCGCAGACAACAGAGCTAGAAAGCGGAAATCGCCTTTCTCGCAGTCAGCCGCGATGCCTGAGAGAGGGGCAAAGTTCCTCTATCCAATCGAGTCCTGGGCCACGGCGCCTCACCTTGTGCTCGTGCACCCGTGATGGCAACGGGACAGCTTGGGCCTTTGACACCGCGCCGTCCGCGGAACGTGTGTTGTGTGACACAGTAGAAATTTCGGTTCGTTTTCGACCTGGCCACGCGACGCATGGTTCTCTTTTATCGGCGCATCCCTTACCGTGCTTCATGACCGCGCAGTTTGGCGGTTCCTCTCCTTCAATAAGGTGGGAAGAAGACCGCCTTAAATTTTCTCGCGCCGGCGTTTCCCGCCTGAAAACCCGAAGTGTGTGTCCGTGCGTGTGCGTGTGTCACCCTCTGCCGACCTCGCGAAAAAGGCGCTTCCGGCCGTGCACGCGTGTTCGAGACATCCTCAAGTCCGGTTTTTGTTTATTGCTTTCGCCCCGGATTTCTCCAAATGGAAGCACCCTATGCGCGCCGTGAATGTTCCGCCTCTCGCCGTTCGAACGTAGCGTCCTTTCCGGACGAACATGCAGCGGATCTTGTCTTTTGCGTCCATCCCTGACTCGGCCAATCAACGCCGCTCACTGACACGGCTGTGTCTGGTGTGTATGTACAGCTGCAGGCTGCCGGCTCTGTCCTCGCAGTTTGTTTTCGTCAGTTTTTGTGAGTAGCGTGCAGCTTCTGGGGAAGAATGCAAGGAGGTGCATTAGCAGTTGTAGAGTGTATATCTGGACATCGTGACGAAAGCGCGTGCTTTCGCTTCCGGCGTTGAGTACGCGGTGGACAGTCGTGCATCCGCACGACGCCTCGAATGCTTCGCCCCAGGCGCGTTTCAGAGTTAGCGGCACACAGGAATATGAATGTGGTAACATCACGTGAACGACACTGAACAGCCTTCGTTTACCGTCGCTTTTATCTCGTGCACGCGTCAACACTTCCCCGTTTACGCCTGTCTTGGACGCCAACGTCTCACTGAGGGATTCTTTGAGAGTCGAGCCGATATGTGGCTAGTTTGTTGTCCGGCGTAGCCGCCATGGATTCTGTTCCTTTCCCGCCGTGTTGGGGGAAGCACAATGCATAATTTGAAGTTCACTGTTTTCCTCCCGCTGAGGTGTGCAAACAGGAGGGTCACCTTGTGGATCAAAACGGAGGCCCGTACTCGTTTCCTGGTGCTCCTTTTGCGTCTCGTGCTTAACCGAGACATGATCCCCGTTCCAGTCTGTTCCTTCACTGTCGGTGCCTACGTCCAGTGCCTCCTGTCCGTCTTTCTCGAAGCGTTCTTTCAGGGAGTAACCCGTTTCCCCAGCTCCTTTTCTTTCCTGCACCAGTCCTTTCCTTCTTTGCCTTTCTCCCCTTCGGCGTTCTCTCCGCCGTCTCCACTTTCGTGTTTGCCTATGCTTGCTGGTTTCCACCCGTTCTCGCATCTCTCGCAGCGCGCGCCTCTCTCCCCCCTTCGTTGTTCGCCCCTCCTGTCCCTCACCCGCTCTGCTCCCTCTCCTGATATCCGCATTCGATCCTGTTTCCTCCCTCCTTTGTCTCGGAAACAAGTTTTTCGCTCGCCTCCGAAATGTTTCCAGTGGCTTACGTGCCCGTCGTCCCGGCGTCGGGCGTCGCGCATGCGGCGGCGACTGCAGACCCGCCGCTTCCCCGGGATGCTCCAGCAGATGCCTATCGTTCCTTTCTCCCTTCACTGCATGCTGTGCCTTCGCCTTACGAGGGGCTCTTCGCTGCTGCGCCTTCTCAGCCCTGTCCAGTCGCGCCCGCGACTGTGCTGACCGGCAGCGCCCCGGCGCGAAGCAGCACGTCTGCAACGGCAGGGTCGGACGCCTCGCGGTTGCATGGCTGGGGCGTGTCAGGGCGCAGTCTACGGACTCCGGTCTATCCAGGGTACGGGCTGTATGCCGGGGACTCCCTCGCATCCGCTTCTCTGCTTCCTACCCGTCGCGCTTCCGTAGGTTTCTCCTTCGCGTATGCGTCTGCCGCGCCGGTGCGCCAGGCGTCGCTACGGTGTGAAGGAAGCGACAGCAGCCGTCGCCGATCAGCGTCTTCTGCTTCGCCGTCGAGTTCCGTCGAGGCGCCTCGGCCATCACGCGGTCCTGGAGGAGCGAGTGACGCAGTTCGTCGATCTTCTCGAATCGCGGAGTATCCGGCGGTCGCGTGGCCGCCTCTCCATGCGCCAATGGAGTTCGTTGAAGTCACCCGAGGCAGGCGACGAGGGTCAGCAGCTCCCGGACCCCGCGCCGACTCGATCTTTTCCAGGACGCGCCACGAAGTCGCCCTTCGAGCCGCCGCCTCGCCGGTGTTGCCTGGCCTCCAGGCAACCGCGAGGGCGCGCGTCGACGAAACTGAGGCGGTTCGGCCAGCAGTCCGTCGCACCGCGACTACCCGCGAGCGCACGAGCTCCCAGGCAGGCCGAGCCGGCAGCCGCAGTCGCGGCGAGAGAGAGGCGAGTCGGCGGCTCTCAGTGGGCGCCAACCCGTCAGCTTCGCCAAGGAGGGAGAGCACTCTGCGGGCGCGCCGGGTGTCTCTGGACTCGGCGCACGCACGCACAGACGGCCGAGGACGAAATCCTTCTCGGCTGCGAGTTCCCCACGAGCACGTCAGTCTCCCTCCGTCGCTTCCGCCCCTGCCTCCCCTCGCCCAAGTGGCGAATGGCCATCCTGTCTCGCCCCTCTCGACTGGCCCCGCCTTCTGCCTCATCTCCCATCCTTCGCTTCCTTCGCTCCCACCCTTTGCGCACGAGAACCAGTCTCTGGAGGACCGCCGACGGACGTGCGCTGCAGCCGCGGAGGCGAGAGCGACGCGGATCTGGGGCTGCCGGGGGTCTGCAGAGGACAGCGGGGGCGAGAGGCAAACGCGAGGCCGCCGGAGCTCCTGTGCTGCCTCAGCCTCCGAGGCGAGCCTCCCCCCTAGACAGCCCGGCGCCGCAGAGTCGCGAGCGATGAGCGCGAGTCGAGAGACGCAGTCGACACGAGACGGCCGCGTGTCAGGAGAGACCAGCCGGGAGGAAGGGAGCGAAGCGAACATGGCGAGGATTCTGCGGCGGCGCATTCAAATGCAGACGCCCGCAGCTGCTGCCTTGGCGGCGGCAGAGTCGAGCCGCGAGGCCCAGCGAAGAGCGTCAGGCATGGAGACGGCGGAGGCACAGCGGAACGGCAGCAGAGACAGCAGTGGCCAAGAGCGGGAAGGCTCTCGCCAGAGGTCGCGTGCATCCCGAAGACTCAGCTGCGAGGCGCGCGGCTCTGCTGGGCTCCCTGGAATCGTCGGCGGCTCCTCGCGCTCCTCCGTTTCGCACTCGCCTCAAGGGCCCGACTCGCCCAGCGTCCACAACGTCCCGCACCGAACTGCGCTCTCGCGCAACTCCATTCCCTCTGCTCCGAGCCACGCGTTCGCATCCGTCCCTGGCTTCGGTCCTGGATCCTTCGCGAGTGTCCCTGCGGGTGGGGCTGCGAGGCCCAGCGAGGCGGGAAACCTCTCGGCGCGCCCTCGGAGACACTCCGTCTTGTCGGCAGCTGGGGCCGCGGCGCTCTCCCGCCTCGCCGGCGCCTCCGGTTGGGCTCCAACTGCTCGCGCTTCCCCGGTGGCTGAGGCTTCGGCCTCCCTCTCACCGGACGAAGGCGCGCCCCAGAGTCTCGCCAGCATCTTGCAGCCGCGGGGCGTCGGCACGCTTCTGTACCCTTTCTTCGGGACGCCCGACGGGACCTGGGCGCCTGTTCAGGAGAACCATTCGCGCGCAGTGCTGGCGATTCACGAGACCGAGAACAGCGACGGCGCGTCAGTCGACTCGCGGCGAGGCCGCGGAGACGGGCCGAGCCAGGTCCAAAGCTTCTACGTCGACCAAGAAGGAGGGTTGTCTCTCGTCAGCGTCGGCGCTCCGCAGATGCCAGCTGCAGGCCTTGAACGGCTCAACGACGCGACAGGCCACGACTTCGCCCCTGTCCCCTTCGTCCCCTCAGTTACAGTTGCCCCGGATGGGACGCTCATCGTCGAGAACTTCTCGGCCGAGCAACTCGTTCAGCTTCGCCACACTTTTGTCGCGAGCGGTGTCGCGAGCGAGACCACACAACCCAGGGGTCTGTCGCCAAGGATCTTACAGGTAGGAATACATGTGGCGTCTCGTCGCGGAAGCGCCTTTCCTTCCTTCGTGGCGCTCGTCTTCTGCGACGCTTTCCCGGTTGATGGGTTCTCTCACAGCTCGGGTCCCCCCGCATGTGTGCTTCTCCTGTGGACGCGATCCTTCTTTCCCTTTCGCCTCCCTCGCTGAAAGCACACGCCTCTCCTCTCCGGTCGAATACCTCGCCAGAAAGTGCTGCAAATCTGCTCTGGGTTCCATCTTATCTTTGTCCCCTTCTCTCTGGATCGTTCCCCTTTTCTCGCTTTCTTCTCTGTCTCCCTCTGCTTCCGTTGATCTTTCTCTCTCTGCGCACCTGCTCTGTCCGCAGTGGCTGCCCGAGGAGTCCTTCGACTCGCGCCTCGCTGCGCGAAGGAGCGAGGAGCTGCGCGAGTGTCTTATCTGTAGGATGGAGTACGAAAACGCGGAGAGGTAAGCAGCGAAAGCCGGTCGGTGTGGATCTTTGAGTCTTCGCATCGCACTCCTCCCCCCCAAAAAACGCCAATCAGCAGCAAAAGTGCTTAACGTAAATGAAGCGTTTAAGACGGAGAGGACCCCAAACAGCAAAGGAAATGTGGACGAGAAGGAATTCGAGAGACCAAGGGGCGAGAGGAAGAATCGAAGGCAGCAGCGACTCAGCACGAGAAGGCAAGGGAGAGGAACACGGAAATAGTGAACACCTCGCTGGTGGCGTTATGATTATCAGAGACAAACAGATTCTTTCGACATCCTGCTTCTCGCGAAGCCGCACCGGATACGACTGATCTTTCCTTCGGCTCATACGACTCTTTTTTTGTTTTTTCGTGAGCGTTGTTTTTACAATCCTCATGGTGCCCGTCTCCCCCTTTTCTCTCCGCAAAAAACGAGGTGTTGGAAACGTAACCGCGTCGCAGAGGAGAAGGTCGTCCCTCTTCTTTGGTTGACCTTTTGCGTTCAGGCTTCGACGTCTTCCTTGTCTCCACGCGTTTCACTCGGAATGCGTTGAACGATGGCTAAGTGTACGTCCAGGAACCATAAACTGTCGACGGCTTTGTTACTCCCTCCCCTCTCTGAACCCGAACAAAAAGCCGCTTGTCTCTCCCAGTCCCGCTCTGGCCTGTTGTTTTTCCCTCGAGCGTCTGTCCGTCGGCTGTCGTCGCTCTCCCTGCTGTCTCTGGCGATCGGCGTACGCTCTCTGTTCCCAGTCGCGCTCTTTCGGCATTTTTGTGGTGCTCCTTCGCAGTTCCTTTTTCTCCCTTGGGCTCGCCTTCTTCGCGTCTGGTCTTCTCCGTTCTCGCGTCTCTTCTGCATTCTGGTGGCGTGTCTTCTCCTCTGTCCCGCAGGAGCACACGAGTTGCCCGCTCTGTCGCTTCGAAGTCTTGAACGGGCTCCGCTGGGAGTTCGCCTCAGCTCCCTCAACTTCGCGTCAGCGCTCCGGATCAACTCCTGCAGGTGTCGCTTCCTCGGGAACTTCCTCTGGGAGCTGTGGCAACGGCTCTTCTCTCTCGCCTGTGCCCCAGCCCACTTCGCCTTCTCCCTCTTCCTCGTCGTCCAGCGCGTCTTCCTCTTCTGCCGCTTCTTGCGTCTCTTCTTCCCCAACGACTGCTCCTTCTGCCGCCTCTTCTGTTTCCTCGTCTGCGTCCGCCGTCCCCCCCCTCGGTTCCTCCCCTGTTTTGACGGGTCAGCCACGAGATGCCAGCAATCAGGCAACGGAAAGCTCCATTTTCTCGTCCTCCTCTCCAACTTCCCCTTCTGTCTCTCTTCTCTACTTTGTGCGCCCGTCCTCAGTGAACACCTCGTCTTCGTCGCAAGGGCAGCTTTCATCTGAGCAGAAGAAAGAAACAGATGTGCCGTCCTCTTCTTCCTCGTCCTCTTCTTCATCCTCTTCGTCCTCTTCTTCCTCGTCCTCTTCTTCATCCTCTTCGTCCTCTTCTTCCTCGTCCTCTTCTTCCTCGTCCTCTTCTTCCTCGTCCTCTTCTTCCTCTTCTTCCTCTTCTTCCTCTTCTTCTTCCTCTTCTTCCTCTTCTTCCCCTATCTCTTCTTCCTCTACTTCTTCTTTGTCTTCCGCTTCGAATGTATTTCTGGAAACACGTGCTGTTGCGCCAGCAGCATCGGTCGTTCAAGCCCAAATGAAGAGGAGTTGGGATCTCTGCCGGCCCTCTTCGCCTGTGCCGTCTCTTCCTTCCTCGCGGTCGTCTCGTCGCCGCGAGAGAGAAGAGGGCGAGACGGCCCGCTCCACCTTCTCCAAGGAGGCGGAGCACAGTCGCGAGGCGAGGGAAGCTCCAGAGCGTTCCGTCGCGGTGGCGGCTTCAAAGAGCGAACCCGCAGCTTCAGCGTCACTCGCCCTTGATGTGCAGCCTCCGCACGCGGCTGTTGCTGAAAAACAGTTATCTCCCGATCCACAGGAAGGAGATCAGAGACCCGACGAGGTCGCGTTCTCAAACGAAGTGTCTTCTTGTCCTTCCATTGCCACTGAACACTTGTCCCTCTCGTCGTCGGCTGACCACTCTCCCCTCCAGGGAGGTTCAATGACTAGACACCCGGTCACGCACGCCTTCGCCCGCGAGCTCTCGTCGCGGATGCAGCGCCAGGGGGAAAACCGGAGAGAAGAGACAGGTCAGAGGATAGAGGACAGAGATGCTGAAGAACCCCGCACCGGCGAACCCGCGAGGGAAGGAGGCGAGGTGGATGGCACAGCAAAGGAAGAGTTGGAGCGAGCGCATGCGGCGGACTGTCCAGTGCCTATCTCGTCAGCGTCTTTTTTCTTTGCGTCAGGAGTGACCTCGAGCTCGGACACGGCCATGTCAGCTTCGCCTCTCGTCTTCTTTGAGAAGGAATCTGCGGACTCAGCGATGCAGAGTTTCTCGAGTGCCTGTCCTGCGTGGAGAAGCTCTGTGGTTCAGCGCAGTCTCCGTCCTTCTGCGCTGCCTCAGGGCTTCACTCGGTCTCGTCCCTACCCCCCAGCTGCTGTCCTTCTCTCCCCTCACAACGAAGAGGCGAATGCGACGAGGCCGAACGCGAAGAACGCGCTCGGCTCCTCAGGGAGTCCAGCGAAAAGGGACGGGAAGTTATCCACGATGCTGCACGGAGAACGAGAGCAGGAGCCTCGCTCCGCCGTGTCGACGCTTCACGGAGGCGACAGCCTGCGGCGAGAGGTGCGTGCACACAAGTCGGTCGAAATCGAGGCCGAAAAAGACGGAAACGACGCGCAGACAAACGAAAAGGCTTCCTTCCAAGGCGGCTCCGCTGGACAAAGTTCCAATGGCGAAGGCCTCCACATGCATGCCACATTCACTGAAGAAGGAACTGAGGAAGAGGAATTTGAAGGAGACGAAGAACATGGACGAGCAAAAGACGCGGATGGAGACGGCGACGACGAAGCTGAGGACGATGAAGATGAAGAGGAGGATGAAATGGCCGGAGAAAGAACAGAGGCGCTCCGCAGAGAACACCTAGACCGCTTGTATCCTGTGGACGTTGGAGTTGAGTCCGAGAAAATCATAAGTGAAAGCAACATCTTTTCTCTGGACGCGCGCAGCAGTGCACCGCACCTGTCTCTCGGCAAGGCGCAGTCGAGGGATTCCGTTGTTGTTTCTCACAGGCCGCTGTCTTTGGGTCAGCGTAAAGAGAAGTGACAGCGGAAGAGAGAACGAGGAGATGCCATGTTCAGATAAAGATACAGCTGCTCTCGCGAAGCCAAGTTGTCAGGCTCTTTTTCTTCGCACACAGAGAACCCGCTGTGTCCGAATTGTGGGTGGGATTGACGCAGCGAAAAAGGAACGCGTAATCGCGTTACCGATCGCATGCAACGAAGAAAAGAAACCCGAGGGGAACAAGCGTGCTCGACACCGCTTTGACGAGGGACACTCTCTGGAAAGACAAGAGGCAGAGAGACACCGCGAGCCTGCTCTCGGGAGGGGAAACAGGCAGTCTGAGGGGAACGAGGATGAAGAGAGGAGCCACACAGAGAGATCTGACGAGTTCCGGACTCCTTCATTTCCCGTGATGTCCCCTCTCGCCGGAGTGTGCGTGGGAGAAGGCAGATAAACCTTTGCTCTTCAGCCTCTCAAATCGTGCATCGACGCTCCCAAGCTTCACCACGTCTTCCCCCGTGCACCGACACGCATATACCTTTACACAGACGCAGAGACAAAGAGGAGCGAGAGACACATGGACATGAACGTAACTGTGTGGGCATATGTGCATATGCACGTGCCGCCAGGCATCTGCCAAACTACCCTGGTACCTCTACACACACATAATTATACAAAATCATAGATATACATCATGAATATGGGTATATACAGAGGTCCGCAGGAGAGGCGCCGAATGGATGCATGGTAAAAACAACCTCCGTGCCACGACTTACTTTTCCACGCGTGAATTTTCGCAGAAACAATGCGGCGTAACGAGCAGTCGCTCGTGCAAGCATCTGACACCAGCTGTGTGGCGTTTGCGACCGGCACGCGAATCGCGCGTGGCAGTGCGCGTCCAGAAAAAAGAATCACGGACACAGGATTGCTCCCGTAATCGCAGCGGTGTGCAGCTCTCGGCGCACCTCTGTCTGTCGTTCGAACAAGAATCCATTTGCGCTGGTATCTATCGGAGGGAAGAAGCAGGCTCGGTGACCATCTGCGGAGGTTTTCGCGGGAACAAACAAGTGCTGCAGCCGGTACGCGAGTGCGTTAGCACAGCTTGTTAAGACGTGAGCGGTTGTGAAAGTGGAACCAGTTGAACTCCGTGAATCACTAGATCAAAGCTAGAGAGGCCTGTGGACGTGTGCTTGCTCCGGTAGAGACTTCTTTTCTTTTTAAAGATTCCACACTGCCGTGCTCGACCCTGGAGGGAGAGACGAAAAAGGTGCAATGTAGGCTCGCCGCGAGTTCCAGCCTGTACGGGCGGGAGAAAAGGCAGGAAACGCCTGTCTTTGTCCGCATTTTCTCTTGTACAGTCGCGTTTTTTTTCTTCCCTTCGAGGCGGTTCTCGTTGTGTCATGTGCTTCCTCGTCCCTCGCCTCTTTCGCGTTTCGCCGCTGTCTCTACATTTCCGTGCGGGTCGGCGACAGGTGGAGACGCGTCAACAGGGCCCGATGGAGGGAGCGAACGAGGAGGCAAACGAGAAAAACGGGCGAGGAAGAGAGAAAAGAATGTGTAAAACTGCATCTATGAAAGAGGAAGATCTCAAGAGGGAAGAGGAGAAAGCAAAAACATAGATCAGGAATGCAGAGAGAAGGAAGAGCCTGGAGCTGTTGAGTGATGAGAGGTCGGGAGAGAGAGGGTCGGGGGAGACGGGGCACGGCGCGCGAAGAAGTCGTGCGCTCCACGGCAGTGTCCCCTCCTTTTTGCGGCGAACCGCATCCTCGGGCGCGAACGTCGAGTGCGTTTTCCTTCTCTGCTCAAGAGGCGCCTTGAATCCCAGAGAAAAGGCATTATAAGAGCGGGGTTGAGGGTGTCTTGGGAACGCAGCACGGACAACCCAGTTTTTGTCAAAACAAAACAATCAGAATTTGCCATCGAAACCCTGGAAACCGGTGAGAAGGAATGCAGGGAAAAAACGTTTCTTTTCAATCGTCGAACACCAGTTCCACGCCGAGGTGAGGCGGCCGTCGATACAGCTGCCGGCGTCGAAGAAGTTGTCACCTCCACTGCCGTCGAAGGCGTGCCGGAAGAAGTCGCACAAAATCTGTTTCCTGCGAAAACGGGAGGCCGAAAAAAGACGCGAACTGCATGCATGTGCTACCGCGGAGCGATGTAGAAATGGGGTGTCTGCGTTTTCGCTGGAAGCCGGTCCAGCGAGAGAGCCACACGAAAGGCGAGGGGAAAACGGGGCAGAAAAAACACGAAACGCGCTCTTCCCCAGAGCCTCAACACAAATACACCTCTCGAGGCATCCTTTGTCCTTTTCCCTTCATTTTTTTCTTCCCTTTTCTTGACGTTTTCTAAAAAAGTGAGGGCGTACCGCAGCGCGTGGAGCCCGCCGAACTGGTTGTCGAAGTAGTTGCGCATGGCCTGTTTCGACTCGTAAACTTCCGGCAATTTCTCCAAACAGAGAACCAACGGCCCGAGGATTCGAGGCACCTGAGAAACGCGGAAACGTCGCACACTGTCAGTCGTCTCCTCAAAGAACCGAGACGCCAGAGAGAGAAAACGGGACACGTATACACAAACACGGGGAGGCGCAAAGACAGAGACGACACAGACCGACAGGTACACGAAAGGCGAACATACAAATACAGGGAGGCGCGGTCACAACTACACAATCGTGTCCACTTGCACATCTACATAGAACTATATATATATATATATATATATATATATATATATATGGATGTGTGCTTAGGTATGCATGCATATGTGTTTGGCCACGTTTACAAAGATGTACGACGTCTACGTGTATGAGGAAGGTATAGGAGGGTAAGCGCCGGGGCACATCCCGAGCCAGAGGATCCGGGCGAGATGCGCGACAGAAGCGAGAAGAGCGAAACGTGCAAATATAGATTTGCGCGAGAGCGCGCAGACGCCGTGAAAAGAAGGGATGCTTTACCTGAGTGTATTTGTCGATGAACATGAGCGCATTCGGCACGTTGTGGTCTCCCAAATGGACGACAGAAGACCCCACCCACGACGTCGTGAAGCGCTGGACGCGTTCGAGAATTGCATGCATCGCGTTGCTCACGCGCGGGCAGTCCTGGACGCTGAAAAGGCCGAAAGAGCAGGAAAGACGCAACTCTTGGAGCGGGGTGTATGGACCTGGAGGCTCATCCGCAGCCCAGAGCTGTCACGCGAAACGGGGACGGGGAAAAACGATGAAGGCCTAAGCGGCGAGGCGTGAGGAGGCTGCGCGGGCCTTCTCCAGCAAGACACTCGCGCAGTCCCCCACACAAAGGACAGAAAGATACAAAAAAGGCGCAGCGTGAAGCTGTGAAGGAACCACGGGAAGGGCGGAACGCCTCTAAGCCTCTAGGGGACGACGCACAACCGTCCCACTACAAACCCCATGTATCTGCAAATGTATATGCATGCACACTTATGCATGCACCAAATTGTGTATTTAGATACATCTATGTGGATAGAACGTTTGTGTTGATCGAGCGAGGCGCCATTTGTTTACCGGTTGAGGCCTTGGCCTGTGTCTCTGAGGCGGTAGCAGTTGCCGCTGTGGAGCATGTCCGCCTCGGCCATCTGCCACAGGACGAACATCTCGCTGCAAACCTCTCGCCACAAGGTGAGGGACTGGAGAACGTAGACGTACTGCCGGCTGGGGAGGGAACACAGAGGCACGCCGGAAGAGGCGACAGGTGTGCATCCGGCGAAAAAAGCAAGGGGAGGAGCTCTCGAGGCGAAGAGAGACGTAGCCGAGAGCGGTACGCACGCAGGAACGGGGCGTGGGCGTGTGTGAAAAGAGAGCCGTGGAGGATATGGATACAACGATGTGGGAGGGGGGGGAAAGGAACTGGAGACAGGCATGGGACACCTAAACGCCGCGCGAAAAGCTAGTCCGGTACAAACAGGGGGGGGACCTGTGAGAGGCGTAAAGCGAGACAGCCAGCAGAACGAGACGCTGGATGAGGAAAAATACACCTAGCCCACAGAGAGGTGGGAAGTTCAGAAAAGTGTGTTTCGGACCTGTGAGAGTGCGTCAGACGCGCGCCGCCAGTGCCTGAAGAGATGGCGAGCGAGTATCCTTCTTCGGGTTCCGAGGGGTCAAAGTACTGTCGGAGAAAGCTGAGAAGAGAGTTCGCAACGGACACACGTGCAAAAAGAGGGGCAAAGAGAGGGGCGGGCGGGCGCGGCAACGGAAGACGGTCTTTCAGACGCAAAAGAGACGAAGAACGCGAGACACGTACACGCGACGAACCGGCGAGAGAGGACGAGGCCAGCCGAACGTCGCTCGAGAAACCCGTGGAGGACGCATGCAGCGAAAAGCCCACGAGCCTCCCCGCGTGTGCCTGTCACTTTCAGGACCTTTTTCTGTGGGGATCCGGCAGCCGCATGATGCTGTGGAGAGAGGAAACAGAGCCGAGGGCCGTATTTTTCTGAGTGGACTTTTGGAAGTCGCACGAGGAAACCACACAAGGCACGCTTGCGCTACGAGACGAACCGCGAGGAGAAACGTACCCAATCATGCGGTCGCACGGTTCCCGGTTGAAGCGCAAGTACGTGTTGTGGTCTCCGAGAGAATAGAGACACTGCTCGATTTCGTCGGGAGTGAGGAGATCGCTGCGCTCGTCTCCTGCGTCTGTGCGCGGTCCCTCGTCGCCGCCGCTGTCCGATCGGAAGAAAGAGAGGCCTGCGAAGAGCACGAAACGGGACGGGACACCGAAGAGAAATGCAGACGAAAGGTCGTACACGTGGAGCGAGGAGAAAACAGACGTGGATCGAGGATGACAGAGGTTGACAGAAAAGAGGGAAAGCGGCGCGAGAGAGAACGAGCGGCGGATCAATGTGGAAGGTATTTTCACTGGAGACTCACGGAGCCCGAAGAATCCTGGGGAGTGTTTTGGGACATCTCGGCCCGCGTACTTCCTCGCGAGCGTCTTGATCGCGTTCTGTTTCTCCTTGATCTCTCGCTGAATCTGTGCGCGACTCTTTCCCTCCGGCATGATCTCTGCGAACCAAAGAGACGGCGGCGAAGCCACACAGAGCGAGTGCAGCTAAAACGACCCTCGGAGACACCCCATGAAGCAGGCGGCAGAGACCGAGATCAGCAGCAAGCTTGGAAAGCAGAGAAGCGAGGGAGAAACTGGGAGAACGGAGGGGGAGAAGCGAGACCAGAGAAAGAAAAGAAGGGGCGACGAAAAAGTCAGAAAAAGAGAAGAAGCAGACCCCGGTAGAGGCAAGAGGATGTGGCTTTTTGTTCTCTTTCGCATTTACCCATTGTGGCGACGCGCACGAGAGGATCCTTGAGCAGTTGCATTCCATTCTTCTTTCCGGCAAGGAGGGAGTAGACGGTGTTCACTGAAGAAAACGCATCGGCAAAATTTGGGACGATTTCTCTCGGGATCCAGCAGGGGTGCTTGACGCTCTGTCGCGGGAACCACTGCACAGCCTCTCACCTGGAGTCACGCAGTCGAACTGGAGCAGCTGCAGAACCTCCGGTTTCTTGGCGTCCATGAGGAGGTAAATCAGTTTCCCGTACGCACTCCGCATTCTCTCCGGATTCAAGATCTTGTACCGGCGACCGATCTCAAACACAGTCTGGAAGAAGGCGCGATTCGAGACAAAGTCGTGGTCCCGGACGAGTCGCTGTCCCTCTTCTGAAAAGACGCAGGAAAGTCAAGCATCCACACGTGCATGCAGAAACAGCCTATCAACAGAGGCACGCACAACTACGCGCGGGGAAAAGAGGGACAGAAAAAAACAGAACACGCACAAAAATATACAAAAACAGTACACACATATATGTCCGCCACACTGCTTTTCTGCACTTTTTCTCTACATATTCGAGTTATACAGATTAGGATATGCACATACACATACATATATACATACATATATATGTATATGCATGTATATAGTTGCGTGTGCATGCAGAGAGAAGAATCGCAAGGAGCGTAACTGACCGTAGTTGTGAGCGAGGGCGAGGCCGGAGAGGATGGCGCAGACTTGTCGAATTTCTCTCGCCATGCGGCGTGCCTTGCTTCCACCGCATAGAATGTCGATTTTGTCCGTGTACTCTGAGACCTCCAGAGTGCTTTCCAGCAGGCGCAGAAAGACGCGCTCTGTGGGAAAAGAGACAAGACGCGCGCACAGCCTTGAGAAGCAAAACGCCCCAGAAGAGACAACTTGAGAAAAACGTGGCCGGGGCACGCGCATCTGCTGTACACACGCCGTGTGCCACAGCGCGTGTGTGGCTCGAATATACAAGCCGAAGAGATCAAGATCCCACGTAGCACTTTGACCGTGACAGCCGCGCATGCGTGAGGCCTCGGTCCTGCGTGCGTGCGCGCAGCCGCAGTGAAACGCGCACGGCAGGCGTTCTCAGAACACACCTTCGAATGTAAGCCGAAGCGGCACGAATCTGGCGATGTGCAAGAAGTAATCGGAAGACGACGACGGGTCGGTGCTGTTTTTGTTCATGGAGTTCGAGGCGGCGAGCGCCGCAGCTTGGTCGGCGTCCAGCGAGGCGTCGGCATCGGCTTGTCGTTGTTGCTCCGCAACCTGAAGAACACGGAAAGCTCAACAGAAAAACGAGAAAAGATGGAAAACGGAAGCAAAGCGAAGAAGCCGAATCCCGGAAATCCCTCACATCTTGAAAAGGTGCCTCTGTGTCACGCTTGAATGCAAAACACATATACAAATACATACATATTACATATATATATATATATATGTATATTATAGATTATACATACATACATATATATATATATATATTATACATACATACATATATAGTCGCAGGCATATAGGTGTGTACGTGCCCGTTGTCCTTCTGACGCGTGGAGAGTTTTTTCGCGAGGCGTACCTTGCGCACAGTGGCTGCCACATCGGCGGCAACCGCGTCGAGGACGGCATCAAGTGGATGCTGTCGTTCGCAAATTTGATCCACAACTGAAGAGAAGAGAGCGAGAACAGACAGCGTGTCCGGAGGACGCAGTGTACGAGGTGCGCCGCCGAAGCCGAACTGAACAGAACCGAAGCTTCAGTTCCAGATATTCAGGTGAAAACGCTGACGACGAAACAGACACGGGATACGGACGGGGCCGAGCAACGCGAACGAGGCCGCGGACACGATAAGGCAAAGACCAAACGAGAGAGAGAGGGACTGCGAGATCTACTAAAAAGCTAGGCCTACGAGTTAAACTGTTGGAGCGAAAGCTGGGAGGGCCAGCAACTACACTCGGGAGTCTGTCGAATCCCCCCTGCGAATCCGCCGTATGTATGTGTCTCTATCTCCATGCCTCTCGATCTCCAGAGAGGCAAATAACAAGAGAAAGAAGACAGAGGTGTCCACATGTGATCTGTGTACAGAAACGTAGTGTGTGTGAACGCAGTGGATGGCGGCAAGGAGGAGGGAAGAACGCGAACACGAACAGTCTCTTGTTCGGGATGCAGAGCGTTTGCGTGTGCCTTTTTTGCCGACCTTTCAGGAGTTGGTTTTGATTGAGGCTACTTAAGATGGCGATGTGTTCCTCAGAGAGATTGCGGAACCGCCGGCGCGCTCCGTCGTTTGTCACCTCCTCCTCTTCACTGTCCTCCGTAGGTCGCAGCCGCGCAGCCTCCGCCGCGGCCTCTGCTGCCTCCAGGGGACCGTCCAAAAGTCGCGAAAGATGGTCAGAACTGGAATTCGATGCCGAGGGCGACGAGGCCCCACGGCACCCGTCCTCGTCTCCTGGCGGCTCGTAGAGTGCCATCGAGACGAAAGAGACGGTAGACGAGCGGCGGAGAGAGGAACGCGGTCCTTCCCAACACTCTGTTGCAACTTGGGGCAGAGACGGTAGACGAGCGGCGGAGAGAGGAACGCGGTCCTTCCCAACACTCTGTTGCAACTTGGGGCAGAGACGGTTTCGAGCGGACCAAGGCGGCACACCGGGGGAAATGCGCGTGGACGGGGGGACGGGGGGACGGGGGGGGGGGGGGGACTGAGCCCTCACCAGAGCGGCGACGTCTTGAGAAATACGCGGAGAGCGACGGTCATCGGCGCGCTGCCTGTCGCATGGAAAAGGAGCGAGAAGCAAAAAGGTCGAGGAAGAGAACAGTAGAATGACATGGGGACGGCCAGGGAGAAGCGAAAGCTGGGCCTGTCGCTGTTGTCCATGGAAACCGAGAAAGCGCGGGACAGGTAAAAATGAGCCGCAGAACCGACCCCTCTTGCTCAGGAGTTGATGGCGTGGTGTATGTACAGCGGAAATCAACGATCCGTACAAAAGTTGTGAATCGTGCACGAGACGCTTTTTTACATGCTTCAACGCGCAGAAACAACGCAGAGAGCGAGAGGAGGGAAGGGTGAAGAGGCAACGACGGACGAGCGCGGAGGTTCGCCGGATGGAAGAAAAGGCGAAAAGATTGACGCGTAAAGTGAGGGTTTTGCCTGAAGCAAACGCGATGAGAAAGCTGGTCAGCGCGGATGTGCCAAAAAGCCGCCGCTGCTGGAGCAAAAACCGTCCGGCAAAGAAGCGCACAGCGTTCCTCCTCGAGAGAAAGGTTGTGTCGCACACGCCTGGCGACCAGTCAACGGAGCAAAAGTTGCGGCAACGTGCAAAAATGGAGAAAAAATGCGCAATCTCGTGGGTCGGACCCCGGGAGAAATCGCCTTTCTTCTCACACGAACGCTCGCTCAGGCTAAAGCCCTGCCTAGGTCTTGCGGCAGAAGCGCCCCCGTTGTGTGCTCGTGAAAAGGGGACACACAGGCTGGTCTCCCATCTTCTTCTACGTCCGAGGATGACCCGACCAACAAAGACACCACAACTTTAGATCGGTGGGAACAGAATATCAAACCTAACGCTAATTAACTGAGTTAAATAATGCAGGGTGGAACTGTGGTTGGTTTCAATGCCCAAGGCAGGGCACTGGTCCCACCAGCAGCGGTTAAACTTGGGAAGAGTCGAGGATTATCCATACATACGAAGCGCAGCATCCCCCGATACAGAGTAGCGTCAACATATGCAGATAATAACGATAGGCTCTATAGGCCGGTCTGAGACACAATTCCTTGTATGCATATATGTGCACATGAATCCAGAGATTAACAAGATGCATCGAAATGGATTGACCTAACTCTCTCCACGTGCGCGCCACGGAGGCGGTTGTCACTGAGACGGATAAGCGTACGGTCCTTCGCGGAATGGAGGGACAACGACCGTGGTGCTCAAACCCATTTGGAGAGATATCTAGGGGGGAATGAGATGTCCTTACTAGATAGACAAGGACGTGGACGTCTATATAGTGTGTCCCGCTCGAACGGCAGACACCACGTTCTTTCGCGTTTGAAGAGGAACGCGGCGGGGGGAACGGGTGGCCAACGGCAAGTCCCATATACAGTGGAGAGGAAAGCGAACTTCCCGCGTGTCGAAGAGATTGAAAGGAGAGCTGCGGCGCTGTTAACCTGCGCGGAATCTCGCGGCACGCCTCGAGCAAGCCTAGCGGAATCGAGAACTCTCGGGGGAAAGACACTGGTACGGAGGACAATACACCGTTGACTGTCTAGCAGCAGCCACTGCTCCTCATCGTGGAGATTATATATATATATATATATATATTCAGTAATCGACGGACTACAATGTCTCTGTTTAGTCGATTTGAGATACACCAATGTGAACAGGAATGCCCGTCAGTCGCTTGAACGGAAAGATCTCGCCTCCACGGCCTGCGCAGATCCTTCAATTCCTTCGAACGCGTGACAGGAGAGTCTCGCGGAGCAGCTTTAGTCCGGAATCTTTGTGAATCCTCTTTCTTCGCTTGGGCTGCGCGCTACGACGGCCTGCCGTTGCCTGGGCGAGGCACCAGTGTTCACCGTGCAGCCGCTCTCGTGTTTCCGTATGCAGAGAGCCCCCAAGATATTTGCGTCCAGGCGCGTTGTCGCCCAGTGGAACTGCGCGTACCACGACAACCTTTTCGCCCGAAATGAGACACTCAGCGACGGAACGACACAAAGTGGTCGATCCGAGAATAATTTGCCATCCCATAGAGGTTGAGACATCTGTCTGCTCACGGAACGGCTTCCTATGAATGTTATGGAAACTGAGTGTTTCTGCCTGGAGGCTTGGACGCTTGCCCCATACCAGTGGAGCGCCTGTCCTCAGCGGCATATCCAACGACCCAAGTGTGGATGTCTGAATCACCCTCTCTTAGCAAATTCATCTGCAGAAATCTGTCGCACGCTGCTTTCCTTCTCGGCGGGGCATTTGATGCGCAAGAACACAAGTAGAGACACAGAAGAACGCTGCTGGTACCCGTCCCGTGGCAAACGCACGTCGACACGTGTGTGTAGTCCCGAACAACTTTTTATCAACTGTGACACACACGCACATGGCGACGTCACAGCACGATCCCCCTCCGCAGTCGCGGTCGTGGATCCCTTACACAGAGTCCCCTTCAAGATTTGCTTAGTCGCAATCGCATGCATCGACAAAATGCACACAGGTTCGCTCGCTTCTTCAGAGCTACTGCGTCGATGAACGCCCACTGAGATCCGTTTCTTCATCGGGGAGTTGGGCGAATGGGAGCGGCGGCACGGTGGAGATATTTATGCATCTGCACGTGAACTCGTTTTCTGGATCCCCGGTTCCGTTGACAGACGCTGTTCCCCGCCTGCTATGTTCCCGCCTGCGTCACATGTGACCTCTACCGTCCTTCGCGTTTCGTCTCTCCACTCCAGAGCGAAACAAAGATCATTTGCCGAGGAGGGCGAAGAAAACCAGGATCTGGCGCCGCGGATTCAGCTAGCCAGCGCTCGCCTGTAACTACACTCGCGGGTTGGAGATGTCGTCTCCAGTTCCTGAAGTGATTCAAGCGTCCTGTATTCAGCCAAGGCGTGTATTTGCCGCAGTTTGCGACGCTTGTGCGATGTGCACTCGGAAGAGTGAAGACGTCTGCCGGCGGCTTATCAATATATTCCCTGTATCGAGATGAGCGTTTCTGCGCTTCTGGCCCAGTCTAGACGCGTTTCGGGCCCCCGGTGTTTGTAGCGGGTTTTCGAGATCGTTTCCGGAAAACGAGGTTTTTTACCCCTCTTTTTGGTCTGCAGCGGTTTCTGCTGTGGCGTGGAGCGAACTTCTGCGCCGTGTCTTGTTCGCGCCCATGTCTCTGTACAGAACGCAGTGATTTTTTTCGGCCTGCATGTGCGGCTCTTCCGCCGGACGTTCAGACACGCGTGAACCAACTGCGAAAAGGCCGGGACCCGTGCGTCGGCAATCCGAATAAACTTTGTCAAAAGTTGTCTTTTTGTCGAAAATCAGGCTCCGCTGGATCCCCGAACACAACGGCGGTCTTTGTGAAAAGACGCCTCAATTTAGGTTTCTAATTCCCTGGCTGGCCCCGGCGACCGCCCCTCTCCCGACAGGGGGCGACGTTGGGGCTGCAGCGATTTCTCGCGGCAACGCACGTTTTCGCGTTCCGCCCGATCTCTTCTTCGTCTAACGAACCTCTCAGACAGAAGGCCGCCGCTCCACGCCGACGCGAAGGAAATAAACAGTAAGCGACAAGCCGAACGATCGCGTCGAATCGCCAAGTTTGCCTGCGTCGCTCCACGACAGAACATGACACCCGGCGGGGGAGCTCTAACTAGGATTCCCACGGTTCCTCACTTCTTCGAGAGAGGGAAAAAGATAGCGGCGGAAAGACGGAAAGAAGCAAAACGCGAGATCTGGAAAGAGACGGACGCGTATCCTCTGCATTCGACGCCTGTCCACAAGAAGCGCAAGGGGGGGTATACCGTCATTTCGAGCCGTATGGCTATAGAGTTCTCCACAGGAAGGAACGTGACGAACCCGTTCCTCCCTGTGGTGCCTCGCGTCTCGACGATTCCCTCTAGTGTGCCAGGCGGCGATCCCGGCCCATACTTCTGTATATACCTGTCCAAAATGTGCCCTTCTGCCTACATATATCTACAGACCTGATATATACATATATATGTGTGTGTGTATGTATGTGTATATATGTATGTGTACATGTATATATCAATAGGTCAATATATCGGTGCATGTCCATTTTTTTGGGAGCCCCTTTCCCCTTGTAGAGAAGATTTGTTGTGTTTGCGCGGCTGCGGGAGTCGACTTTTACATCGTCGCGCGTTTTACGTTTCTGTTGACCAGAGGGAGCAAGAGGTAACTCTTCGCTTGTTCTTCCTGGATCGGGCCGCACCCCGTCGTGAGTGTCCATCCCTTCCGTTGGTGTCTCTCTTTGGGTGCTCAGGAAACAAGCGAAAATGCCGTCAAAACGAATCATTGAGGAGGAGAAAAAACGCCTCTCGAGGCTCGGTCCGCTGGGTAAGAGCCTTTCTCGCAGGTTCTACGCGGCGCCGGAGAGAGAGACGCGCAAGGCACGCAGCCGCCTTGGTTGTGTTTCTCGCGGGATACTCCGAGATTCTTCCGCGAAAGTAGAACGGCGGTGGTGAACTCACGCGCAAGACGGGCCTACACGTCGCCAGCGTCACCACCCCAAAGGCTCTCGTGTTCTGTGTGGCAGCGCGAACGCCCAAGACGCGTTTCGCGCTGCAGCGTAACATCTCCGTGTAACGATTGACATGTATAAGTGTGGAAAATAGTGACATCTCTGCTGTCTTCCGAAACGCGTTGCGCGGTTTCGTTTCACTGCTAGAGCCCCAGCTGCCTTTCTTTTCTTCCTTCTCTGCACTGTTGCGGCGCTCAAGCCTGCGTTTGATCACCTGTTGAAACGAAGAGGCCGTAGGTTTTTTGCCTCACTCTCCACATCTGTCGTCTCCGCTTTCCCCACGCTGAGGCCTGTCTCTCAGATCCCGATTCTGCGTAGAGACTGCAAATGAGGAACCTGTCCATTGTTTTTGTGGAGACACCCACAGTGGGAGGACACACACGCGCGCGCAAATTCCCCCTGACTGGGCGGGGCCCGGTCCCCACTTCTGTGTGATTCTCGTCTCTGCACTCGTTTTCTGTCTACGCCTCCGGTGCTCTGTTTGTTCTGAACACCTCTTGTCGCGTGCCGTTCTGTTGTCGGACGGCGTTTTGAAGCAACGGCTCACGCACCATCTTCGCATTCCTACTCCTAAGCTGTTTCTCGTTTCTCCCTCCTCGATCTCCGTTTTGCCGTGGCGATCCTCTGTCTCTCCTCTCGTCGTTCCTCGTTGCCCCTGGACTTCTCTCTCCCCCTGCGTGATATAGGTTCTCTCTCCCGGTCCATGCTTGTGTTTTTGTCAGCGGAATCTGTTGAACTACGCGCGACCGCGGCTTTTTCCTTTCGCGTGTCTCCCGATCTGTTGCATCCTTTGCTTTCGCACACGTGTCCTCTTGGTTCGTGTTCTCTTCGTTTCCCTCGCGTCCGTCGTCCTTGTGCTTCAAAGGCAAGAAGGGGGGATGCTCGCGCGGCCACAGAAGGGCGTGTGATTCGGCGCGTCTTTTGCTCGTAGAAAAGCCGAACACGGAAGAGCGCGTTCTAGGAGCGCATTGCCGTTGCTGTCGCCTGAATATCTCGGCCATGTGGGGAGGGAAAGATTGAGAGCACGAACCGCACAGAAGAGAAGAGGGAAGGAGTCAGCAAGACATACCAGAAACAGGACGTCTGAGAGCGCGAATCGAAGGGAAGACTCTCCAAGAACGACGCGCGAGGAAAACACGTCAGAGCGGAAGGGAAGAACGCGAGGGGGAGGAAACAACAAAACCAGAAGAGAGATGTGTTCCCCGGCCTCCGGGTTGGGGTTTTCCCCGATTCTCACCAGAGGGGAAAGACGGGAGAGAGGTGGGCGGCGAGGCCCGCGAGCGTTGTTTTCCGACCGTTCGAGCCACGCCACCGAGCGACCGTTGTCGCGTTTCCCGCCTCTCCTCTCGCGCCTCTCCCTTTTTTGCCTCCTGTTCTGCCCACGCCGAGTGTCTGTATACCTCTCTTTTTCTCTGCGTGCTGTCTCTTCAGCGTCGGACGCCGAGACCCCGCCGCGGAGCAGGGAGAAGAGTCGCGGGAAACGGAGGCGCGAGAGGACCGACAAGCGCAGCGGCGACGCGTCTCGAGCCGACTCGAGCGCCTCCCGCTCGGCGAAGCACGAGTCGCGGAACGAGAGGAAGGACCGCGGCCAGAAGAAGGTTGCAAAGCTTCCGTCT
This sequence comes from Neospora caninum Liverpool, assembly GCF_000208865.1. Classification (NCBI taxonomy): domain Eukaryota; phylum Apicomplexa; class Conoidasida; order Eucoccidiorida; family Sarcocystidae; genus Neospora; species Neospora caninum. Next base: position 6,100,946 of record NC_018398.1, on the reverse strand, counting down.
CTCTCCAAGGTCGCCTGCCTGCCGTCGCCGACTGATCGGAACTACTTGAAGTGTCTCTCGCGAGTTGTGGGGAAGCGAGGAGAACCTCTCGTTTGGTTCAAGAAATCCGGTTCGCCGTGGTGGCCCGGCCTCGTTTGTCACCCGTCAGACCCCTGCTTGAACCCGCCGCTCGAGCCTCGCGAGCGCGTCATTCGCCCGAACCGTGTGCTGGTGAGGCTCCTTCAACGCCAAAGACAGACAGAGGCGCGCTTTTGCCGATCCCCACAAAAAAACGGGGCCTAGCGACAGCGCTCAGCGTCTTCTAGACACGTCACTCTCTCGGGGAGGGGAGACGAAGAAGGGAGACACTTTTTTTTCGAGTCTCAGGCTCTATCCACTGCCACTCCACGCGGCCCCGACAAGCAGGGGACGACAGGCGTTCTCCCGTGGAAGGAACGAACAGAGAGTGTGGGAGAGAAGGGTACAAGAGAGACGTGGAGGGAGGACGAAAGCAAGAGGCACAGGAAGAGGACAGGAAGAGAGATACAGGGAAGGAGACGAGTCTCGCGTTTCTTTTCAGAGAGATGAGCCGTGTCGTTCTCAGCGCGTGTTTGTGACGCGGGCGTTCGTGAAAGTTCGCATGTCTAGGGAGTCAGGTGACCACTCGTGCGTTGCTCCTTGGCTTCGCGACATGGGCCTTCGCACGCCTTTTCTTTGCATGCTCTCGCAGGTTCTCTCACTCGGAATCAATACGTACTACTGGACACAGCCTTCAAACACCCGCGACTTTCGCCTCGCCTATGACGACTTCGCCCCCATGTGAGCATTTCCTGTGCCGGCGAAACTTCTCCGCATGCGTTGTCACTCCGCAAAGGAACCTCGGCGTTTTCGGTGGTAGCTCCGACCCGGGGACAGCGGGGACGGGTGACGAGGCAGGGAAGAAAAGGTTTCGTGCTGGTTTCGCTCATTTCCCTCAAGGCTGCATGCGGCCAGGCCCGTGGAAAGGGGACGGACTTGCCGTGGAGAGATTCGGACCAAGGCTCCTTTTCTGTTGGGTTCGTACTGGAGGCTTTCCGGTAGCGGGGCCGAACGAAGGAGACAGCCCAAGTGGGAAAGGAACCAGCTTCCCAGGCTTCAAGGGGTTCAATCTATGTATATATGCATGCGTTGTGCATGCAGGAACCCAGTTCCATCTGCGGGTGTCTCGGCGTGTCTGTCGAAACGTCTACCAACCGCAGATCTCAACACGATCTCTATTCTTGTGCACAAACATACATTCATGCATATCGCTATGTATGTGTGCCTATATCCTCCCTATCTGTAGATATATATATATATATATATACATCTCTCTATATACATGAAATGTATGCGTGTGTGGTATAGGCATGGAGAGAGTTTTCTGTTTCTTTGTGTTTGCGTTCCTTGTTGCGTTGTTTCCAGCGCGAAGAAGTTGAACAAGGCCTCGCGTGTCGCGCTTCAGACAGCGTTGGAAGAGTGCATGTGGAAGGACAACCCTGACTGGACGTCGATGTCGACTTTGATGCGCCAGGCGGATCAGTTGTCTGACGACGAAGACTGGTTAACTGACCACGAAGAGAGTTCCGACGAAGATGTTTCTGCCCTCTCCGCTCTGCCTGCCTCGGACACCGCCGCAGAGGTTGCGCCGAGCCGCACGTCTCGGACGAGTCGCGCCTCAGAAGAGAGAAAAGAGGCCCACAGAAAAGAAGCCAGGTCGCGGAGAGGAAAAGACACGCGGCGGGGTTCGCGGGGAGACGGCGCGGTCTCAGATCGCAAGAGAAGAGCCGGAACGGCAGAAGAGAAGACGCGGGAGACGAGAGAGAGCGGCGTGGAAGCTCGGAAAAGCCTGCACGAAAGGATTGCAGAGCTGAGGAAGCGTGGGAGGATCCGGAACTCTGACGCGAAGTCGGCGTCGCCTGAAAGAAAGAGTGGAAGTCGAAGCGGTCAGACCGAAAGAGAAAAGAAAGCAAAGAGGCGGAACTCCTCTCGCTCTTCGAGCTCGTGTTCACGCTCCGGTTCAGCCTCTTCTCGGTCTCCAAGTCGGTCGACTTCTGGAGAAGGCGAAAACGGAGTCAAGGGCGAAGACGCAAGGTCCAGCACGTCGAGCAGAAGCGATGGGAGCGGGAGCGACAGCAGTTCTCCCCAGTCTCGATCTCGATCGCGGTCGTCGTCACAGCGGTCGTCTCGATCGTCAGGCTCTTCGAGGTCTTCCTCGCGCTCTGCCTCGGGGTCGAGGGCTTCGTCTCGTCGCTCGTCAAGCGCGAAGAGCGGTGGAAGTGGTGAGGAGACAGCGCAGAACGAAAACGGAGACTCCTCGGCGTCCAGGGGCAACAGCGAGGGGGGTCGGCGGTCGAGTCGCGGGACGAGCGACGGTGAAGACAGTTCGCGCTCCTCAGAGAGCGAGGGCAGCGAGTCGGAGGCGCGGAGCGAAGCATCCAAACGCGACTCGGAGCGCGCTTCGGAGACACCCGCGGCGGCAGAGGAAGTTGAAAAGACCAGGAGCGCGCTGGAGGAGATGGCTGCAGCGCGTGCCTCGAAGAGCGAAGAGATGGATGTTGATGCGGAACACAGCGAAAAAGAAGCGAGTGGATCCCGCTCGCCATCTTCTGCTTCGTCTTCGCGCTCGAGGAGTGAAAGTCGCGAGAAGGCACCGGGTTCTCCCTCTTCGCGGTCTTCCGCGGCCTCTCGGGAGTCGAGTGTGAAGTCGCGTGACAGTGAAGCAAGTGAAGACGCTAAGAGCAAAACTTCTGCGTCTTCTCGAGCGTCTTCTCCTGCTGCGTCTGCGCATGAGAACGCTGAGGAAGCGGGCTCCTCTCCTGCGTCGCGCTCGTCTTCGCCGGATGCGCAGGCCGAAGGCGCTGGGGAGAACGCGGAGACGATTTCGAGTGGAGACGAATCGGCGTCTTCGCGCCGCAGTTCCGTCAGCGAGGGAGACAGGGGAGCTTCGCGCAGTGGAAGCGGCTCGGAGGAGAGCAGAGGCGAGGAAGGAAACGAGAAGGGAGACGAGGTCGAAGAAGGGACGCGTCAGGGGAGCCGCCAGGAGGGCGCTGCGAGGAGGCGGAGTCGTTCGCCGTCCGTGCAGGAACAAGAGAGAGAAGAGAAGGCCGAAGTGAAGCGCAGCAGGAAGAGAAGAGAGAAGGAAAGCCGTGCGTCGCGTGGGAGCTCTGGGGGAAAGAGAGACGAGAAGAAGCGCTCGGAGAAGAAGGCGAAGGAGAGGAGAGACAAGGAGAGCGGCCACGAGAAAGAGAGAGGAAAGAGCCGAGAGAAAGAGCGAGGCAGAGAGAGGAAGAGAGATCGGAAGACGTCTTCCGACGAGAAGCGGAGAGAGGACAAGTCGAAGTCCTTGCATTCGTCTGCGGTAGAGGATCAGAAGAAAAAGACTCGGACGGGTGACCGCGAAAGCCGAAAGGCGAGGAAGTCCGGAAGGAAGAGGAGCCGAAGCGGCGAGCGTGGAAAAGGCGAGAAGGGAGACAGGCGCGAAGCGGCGAAGCGAGACAGAGAAAGATCGCGCAAAGACGACAGGTCGGAACACAAGCGAAGGCGAACAGAAAAAGACTCGCGAGAGAAGAGACGCCGCGACGTGAAGAAAAGAGACGATCGAGACGAGAGACGGAGACGGAGGTCGCGCTCCAGTCGAAGTCGCTCCTCAGTTCGATCGAGATCCCGCAGCGACATCTCGCCATACCGACGACGAGTAAGCCGCAACGGAGAGAAGGGAGATCCAGAAGAGGGGACAAGGGACTGTGCGAGAGAGAAGACAAGGGAACAGAGACAAGAAGTAGCGAGGGAGACGGTCGCACAGAGTCACACACTGCGGGAACCCGAGACGAGTTTGAGAGCCGCGGGCAAAGAACGCGCCGCAGCACGTGCCGCCGCCGAGTGCTAGTTGTCGGCGCGTCTGTTTTGTGCTGACGCTGAAGTGAGAAGGTGAAGAGGTGCGCGTGAGACATGAGGAGACAACTTCGGAATCTCTTCCTGTCTTTGTCTTTTCCCCTTCTCTGGACGGGGCGCAGCGTTCCTAATTCTCGCACTCCGTTGACCTCTCCCCATCTCCCTGTCCCGCGTCCTCTCGCGTTCTCTCTCGCCCTGTGAACTTTGTGTTCTCGCTCTGCATTGTTTGTTTCCCACGCTTTTTGCCTGCAGCATTACCGGTCGCGATCCCCGCGGAGTCGGTCGCACCGGTTCAAGCGCCGCCCGCCTTCTTCGCCTCGTGTCTTCTATTCGTCTGCTCGACCGGCGGGGCGAGGCGACGGGTCGCCTGCGGCTCGCGCGTCTTCGCGTCCGTGGTGGGAATCGGTGTGCACGAATCAGCTGGCCGAGCAGGAGCGCGTGAGGAAGGACGAGCGCGATAACGGTCGCCATGCGCAGAAGCGGTGTACGCCGTGTAACTTCATGTTTGCGCGGGGCGGCTGCAAGTACGGGAACAGCTGCAACTTTTGCCACCACGAAGAACATCGTCGCCACATGGACACGTTGATGAACGCGTTTCGGTCGAGGAACAGCCCCTCGGTGACGCGTCGCCTACCTGCCCGGAGGAGCCGGGAGGCAGAGCGTTCGTACCTGTCCGTCGACTCTTCCTCCTCGTCCAGTCGCGGGCATTTCTCTTCAAGATCCCAGTCGATCTCGTCCGAGTCGTCGAGGAGCGCCGGCAGCCCCAGGCGCTCGCCCTCTCCGCGACGGCGAAGATTCTCCGGCAGCGTCTCTCGATCCAGGTCTGTTTCCCTCTCAGGGGACCGCCAGCGCAGAGGCCGCCGCTCCAGCTCAAAGCAGGCGATGATTCGCCAGCAACACGAGAGCAGGAGATGCAGGCCTTGTCGCTTTGTTTTCAGCTCGGGCGGATGCCGGAAAGACAGCGCATGCGACTTCTGCCACGACCCGTCGCACAACCGAGACCTGAGGTCGCCCTTCACGCACCGCTCGAACTTCCCCGCCAGGCGCTCCAGCTTCGACGAAAGAGACTAAGACACAATTCCTAAACAAAAAAGGGGAGACAGAGAACGAGCAGACGGAGAAGTGTAGTTGGAAACGGAGAAAAGGGCGGGCGGGGGGGAGAGGGGGGAAAAGCGTAAGGAGTGGACACAGCGATGAGTGTTTTTTCCCCTCTGGGATGGACGTCAAAAGATCCCCGGAAAAAAGGCTCTCGCCTGTTCTGGCCGCAAGTCGGGGAAGTCTGCAGTGCCGCGAAGAGCCTCGCTCTGGAAGGACGCGGCGCTTTTGCGTTGTGCGGGGGAGTCGCTTTGAAAAATCTTCGGAATACGACGATGAGGAGAGGCGCCGTAACCTCGGCCTCTCGATTGCGCAGTCTCCAACAGCTCCTCTTTCCCTTTTCTTTTGTCTTTTCGGCGTTCTGCGCCTCTGCGCGCGCTCTCTCCGTCCCGGTGTATGTACACCCGAGGAGAGAGGGCGGCGCAGCTTGGCGAGGCGGCTCCTTTGCAAGTGAAGAGGCTCGGGGCGACTTGTTTTGTCTCCGTCAAAGTTTTCGTTCTCGCCTCTTGTCTCTTCCGTGTGTCACGCTGTTCTTGACCACCGTGTGTCGTTTTATTTGTCTGTTTATGTATATGCATGTGCATTTGAAAAGCAAATACCGAAAGCAGGGAACGATAGCAGGCGTGTTGGTGGAGACGCCTGTGGGCAGAGGCGCCGACGTACGTATGCGGCACGCGAGGAGGGATTTCTGCACTCGGATCGGCTCATTTGAATCCTCGCGGCCGAGCAACGAGCTTTCAAGATCGATAGGATCGAGAACACTTGTGTCCTTGCATGAAAAGTTTCGATGTTGTTCCGCAGTGAAATCTGGAGAAGGGCCTTTCTCCCGGCTGTACGCCTCAAATCTGTGTCATGCTTTCGTTCGGAATCGTGCTTGCTTGTTCTCTTTGTCTTTGGTTTTTTGTCTTTTTTCTCGGTCGTTTGACGCAGCGATGCGACAGGGGTGGACGCCCGTTTCTGTGGTCTTTGTCTCGGACTCTCGGCGCCCTCCCGGCCTTGCCATCGCGTTTTCCGTCGGAGCCGGGGCTCTGGCCTTCCCCTGCGAGCGGCGCTCTGCCTCGAGTGAGACGACGCAGAGATACCACGGTTTAACTGTGGTCTCCGACATTTCAAAGCCGCCACACAGAAACCACACAAGCCGTCGTTCGGGAGGAAAGGGGAGCGCCTCCCGCTCGCGCGCGGCGAATGGGGGAGCAGACAGTCCTGCACTCGCAAATGCTCAGCCCTTTTGCTAGAGAAAAACTACGCTGTCGCGAGAGCGATGCACTCTGAGCCATTGCCGCTCTTTTCTCTAAAGAAGAGAGGGACACGAGGAGAGGGCTACGGGGTTCGGCTGTCTGTGTTCTTCTACCCTCGCGGCGGGTGCCTCCGTGCGTTCTGGGGCTGGTCGTAGGCTTTAAAGAGAAAGCAAACTCTCGGAAATAGGACCGAGTGGAAAGAGGCTCTGCATGCGCTGCTGACGGGATTTCTGTCCTGCAAGACATCCCAGCTCAGGGAGTCTGTGCCCCTGTCTCGGGGAAGCGAAGGCGCAGCGACAAAGAGGGAGAGAAAAAAGGAAGAATGAGGCAAAGAATAGCAGATCCGACTCGACACAGATGGAGAACTGGAGATTTAGAAAGAGAGGGAGAAGGTGAGACGGCCTGTCCCTTCTCCGTGTTCTTCCTAGCGTCTGCCTGCCGTGAGAAGAACAAGCTTAGGTCGAGAGTTCTTTTGTATCCCGTGTGGTGTTTCACCCGCAGAAACTTCGAACGAAAGGCACCGGAGCACTAGAACGACGAAAAACGAAAACCTGAAAAAACACGTTTCCCGTGTGCACCTGAAACTGCAAATTCCACATTTCTTCCCTGCGTTCCTCTCCCCTGCGCGCCTCGCTTTCCCTGTTACTCGCCAGCAGTCGCTCGGCTGTCCAGAGACTGATCTCACGCTTGGATCATCGTGTTCCCCTTTTCTAGAGGGCCGAAGAGATCGTGTATCGATTCTTCTCCCCCGTTTCTCTCAGCACAATGTCTCCTCTGGCACTTTCGCGAACACAGGCCAGAAGAAAAAGACGGTGTTTTCTCTGTGTGCGTGATGATCAGTCCGCTTCGCTCCGTCTCTCCCCTTTTCTGTCTGATCTCGTCTTATGTCGTGGCGTCCGTCACCTGAGACCACAGCATCTCCAGACGGCGACTTGCGATGCTTCCTCGTCCCCTCCCTAGCCGAGTCGTTCGTCTGCATGTTTCACTTCTCTCTCTCTCTCTTCGCCGGTGTCTCCGGCTCCACCGAGGCGCTTCAACTTCTCGCCATTCACCCATAGGAGATTGCGGACGGCATCGACCAGCTCGTCGAGCGACAGGCTTCCGTGGGCGTCGGCCTGCTTTCTCTGGAAGGCGCTGTGCTCCAGCAGCTGCAACGCCACGACCAGCCGAGAACCAAAAGGCCTTGACGCAGAAACAGAAGCTGGGGCCGCGGAAGAAGAAGGGGGAGAAGAAGAGGAAAAAGAAGAGGAAGAAGGGGGAGAAGAAGAGGAAAAAGAAGAGGAAGAAGGCAGAGAAGAAGAGGAACAAGAAGATGGGGAAGAAGATGAAGAAGGAAGTGAAGAAGAGGAAGAAGATGGGGAAGAAGAAGGGATACAATACGTAGAGGTAGAGGTAGACGAAGGAGGAGGGTATTTGATTTGGTTTGCGAGATAATGGACTTCTCTTTCAAATCTTGCAAGATCCTGACCAAGGACAGTGAAGAAATCGTGCACGAGATGGCGAGTGAAAGCTTCATGCTGCTGCGTCGCCTCCCCCAACCCCGTTACAGCATCCAGTGAACAAGGAGGAGACGACAAAGAAGGGAGAGGGGGAGAAGGAAGAGAAGAAGAGAGAGAAGAGGGGGAGCGAAGTGTGTGTGTTTTTGGGGAAGGTATCTCTCGAAGCGTAGCGCCGTAGTCCCCATGTCTTCCGTAGGCGTACACCCCAGAGAGGGGGAGAAAGGATTGGCAGGGCACATAGTGCCTGTTCAGCAGAAAAGAGGAAGAAACCCGTCTGTGAAGAAAGTTGAGCCGAGAGAAAGGAACGCTTTCACCGGAGAGAAAACACATTCGTGACGAGGAAAGAGAGACCGAAGTTCGCGAGAGGGTGTCTCTCCTGTCTCCCCTCTTCTCTCTGCGGAAAAGCATCGAATTGCTGGCGGGGCAAGGGAAAAAATCGGAAGTCCACGCATGCCTCTGAAAGATGAGAATGGCGAGAAACGCGGATTTCCTCCCTTTCTGCACCAGAAGAAGGCGGGGCCGAAGGGCCGAGACGAAAGCGCCGGAAAATCGTGTCTCAGAGAGGAAAGACAGAAAAGAAAGAAGACACGCCTCGCCAATGCATGTAGCGTTCAGCTGTTTGTTTCCTTGGATGTTTTCCTTCTTTCCGCGTAAAATTTCGGGAAATCCGGCGACCGAACGACTCCAGTGTACATACACCACAGCGGAAGAGAAAATGTGCAACCTTGTAGTTCTCTGCTTGGCGCGCATCTGTCTGGCTCTGACATGAACCGAATTCTTCTCCTGTAGGCGGGGAACCTGAAGCCTGTTTTCCCCGGAGGGGAACGCCTGCGTTTTTCCTCTGTGCGTCTCGAAGTGTCGGAAGGATCTGTTTTGCTCTTTGTGAGAGGAAGTAACCTCTCGCCCGAAAACAGATTGTTTCCTGCGCTGGGTGACTTACGGCCGTGGCGCTCTCTGCTCGCTGGCCCCTAGCCTCGTTGCGGAGTGTGTCGCAGTGCAGGTGCGCCAAATCGCTCCCTGCTTGTTTGCTCTCAACTCTTTCTCTCTCTCTTTTTCCGTCTTCATAAGAAAAAGCAACCTTGAAGAATGTAACGGGTTGTGCGGCGCTGAGAGAGGACGGTCTTCTCCGCCCCCCGTGACAGCGAGTGCTGGGAGAGAGCGTTTTGTGCACACGATTTTCTTCGTTTTTCTCCTCTTAGTCAATCACGTAGAAGAGAGGCCGCGTCACCATCGACAGAAGAAAACGCGAGAAAATGCGCATTTTTGAGAAGACAGCATCCTTTTGCCCGGAAACGCAAGGTCACTTGTCATTCCGGCTCGCTCGTTTTTTCTTCGTCCCATTGAGTCTCTCGCGCGTCGCGCTGTGCGTTTCGACAAACAAGGGAAACGCCCCGTTTTCGAGACGGTTTTCACAGGCAGGGCGTTCTTTACACCTAAACACCTGTTTCCTTTTCTTTTATTGTCTTCTGGGGACCTTGCATCACCTGTCTCATCGACGAGCGAACGTGGAAATGACCGCACGCGCCGTGTGCGTGGAAAAAAGGGAACTCTCCCGGCACGCGCGATCGCTTTTTTCCGTGCTCGCGGCCGTGATGGGCTCCTCTGCTTGCTGTTTTTCGATTTTTCCTCTCTCGAAAAATAAAGCCTTCTTTTTGCAGAAGACGCTCACACCCGCACGCATGTCGAGTCGGGGTTGCGCCCTGCCTATCGCCGTGTCGCCTCCCTCTGCTGTGTAAACGTTTTGTGACCTAAAGACTCAAGCGACGCGGATTTCATCTTTTTGCGAGTGAAAAAACGCGAGACGAGAAGGCTCTCGCCATAGTGCGCCGCCAACTGCGGAGCATTTCATCCCTCAAAAGGATGCCGAAAAACGAACCTCCTTCGGTGTCGGTACTCAGAGCGTGACCATTTTTTCTCTTTGAGACGCCCCGGACGAAAAAGACTCCCTGTGCGCGTACAGAAATTGATACGCTTGAAAAAACGTGCGCATACCGATATACAACAGGTCTACGCAACTCTACGGCTTTCTCCATTCCAACTTACTGCAACCCGTGAACCGTCCAGAGCTGGACGGCTTTCTATCAAATATTTCTCTCTTCTCAGTCTCATACCTACTTGCACAAGTGTACATATATATGCAAATATTGTTGAGGGTGTTTGTGTTTTTGGGTGTGGGTACGTTTCTGAGTGTTGCGACTGAAAGAGTGTGTAAAGATCGCGTTCTGAAGCACCAGGGAGGGCTGCGATGGGCGTCGTCGCAGGGTTTTTTGACACATCGAGAGCGAGTCGCGTGAAACTTGCGAAGCAAGAAATCCCTTTTTCATAAATTTCGCTGCAGCTTGTCTCTCTGTGGAGTCTTCCAAACAACGCCAAATGGTCGTCGAGGAAACGAGCATGCGGCCAACTTTTCTTGTTCCAACACCCTCTAGGCGCAGCCGGGAGACATTGCTGCAGGAGAGATTGAGAACACTCTTCCACAAAAATTCAGCGAGGAGAACCGTCTGGCCCTCTGGAAGGCTTTCGACTGGTTGCCCCGCTTCTTGGAAAGCCTCTGGTTTTCCCGCCTCTGCGGGGCTCTCAGGTTGCTGCCTTCTCACCGCACGCACCCAACAGGAGCGAGTGACCACGCCGGAGCTCTGATGTGAAACGCGTCATTTTCCAAGAAGCTGGAAGGCGCCGAAGACACCGCAGAAACACAGAGATGGCATGTCCGAGGATGGTCGCAGCTAAAAGGCGGCGAAACGCTCAGAACCACACTTGGCCTGGAAGCCGAGCACCGGGGCAACTCCTCAGATCAGGGTCGAAGTGTACGTACACCTAACTGCGGGGTGGCGAGACGAATGCATGAGGTGTACGTACACTCGAAGGCTAGACAAAGGTGTAGCCAAGGAGGCAGATACAAGAAAGGAGACTTTTGGGAGGATCCACCCCCTTGTTTATAATTCTTTTTTACATTTGTTTTTTGTTCCACATCACAGCAAACACTCCACCCTTTTCGTTTTTGCCGTCGCCTCACGCTGTCGTCTCTGGGGGCTTCTTGCTGAGTTCGTCTGGCCTTTCCTTGACACGGGACGACCCCGTATCCTTACCTTGCGGGCGCACGCGTTCGGATCTCTCTTCTCACCGGCGTTCCTGCCTTCCTTCGCCTTCGCGTATGTTTTGTCGAAGCCACCTAGTGCATGGACACGTCGCATCTCCGAAATTCCTCTTCGGCCCGTCCGCCTGCTTACGCACTGCTTCTCGCTTTCTTCCTTCCCCTCCTTGCGACCTCCGTTCTGTCCCTCGCCGTGTCCTATCTCTATTTCCGTCTTCGGTTTTCAGTCTCCTTCCTTTTTTTCGATTTGCTGCTGCCTCGCTGATGCGTCTCTTCCCGCGCTGGACGCCCGACCTGTTTTCTCCCCTTTCCCTTCTTTCCTGGGGCGGCTGGTGTTCAGCGGGTCCACAGAACCTGTCTCCTGAGGCTGCTTCTACCGCGAGACAAACGCGCCTACGGAACAAAGGCGTGTCTCTGTCTCCCGCGCCTCGTCAACCTGCGGAGCTGGCTGGTCATTCTGCGTCCGCACGTCACTCCGCGTGAAGCGTCATCGAGCGGGCCTTCTCTCCGCAGTGGAAACAGTCGTTACGTCTCTCTAGAACGCAGATTTGTTCCGCACAAGATCGACAGAACACTTTTTCACGCGGCGTCTTCGCCCATCCCCTCTATTGCCTTCTGTCTCTCTCTTTGTCAGTCTCTCCCTTGTTCAACCTCGCATTTTCACGCTTCTCCCGCCTGTGTCTCAGCTCCTTTTATCCCGCTGTTCCCCTGCGTTCTTCGCGTCCTTTCTCGGCCTTCCTCCGTCTGCTTCTTCCTCTCCCCGTCGCTCGCTCTTTTTCTCTGTGACTACCCCGCGCACCGCTGCGTCGCCCCCTTTGTCTCTCCCCTTCGTCTCCCCCGTCTCCGTCTCTTGTCCCGACTCGCCGCGATGCCCAACCAGATTACAATTTTCACGGAGGCGCACAGCCGCGCGTGCGTTCGAGCGAAGCGCCTTCTCACGGAGCTTCTTCTTCGCGTGCAGGGCGACCTAGGCTCGCCGCAGGGACGCCACACGCGCGTCGTCCTTTCTGCATACGCACTGGCGACTCTGCCGCTGTCTCGCCATGCGGACGCACGAAGCGCGCCGGGGGGATCCTTCGCCGTTTGCCAGGCTGCAAGAGACGCCAACGAGCTCGTCCTTGCTCGAGAGCAAAGTGGCAGGGAGGCTGTCAGGCGTGTGTGCCGGGAGAACTCAGGGAGAGAAGAGCGATGCTACTCACTGACCCAGGAGGTCGTGGAAGAGGAAGCAGGCAAGTGGAAGCTCGTGGAAATCTCCCTCTCCGACTACCCGGAGAGGAGAGAGGAACTTCTGCAGCTCTCCAACAGCTTTCTGGTTCCACAAATCTTCTTCAACAACTACTGGGTCGGCGGCTGGCCGGAGCTCGAGGCGCACGACCAGCAGGGCGAGTTGGAGACGCTACTCGAAACCTGTGTCGACAACTACGAGTACAGACGGACCCCTGCGGTGTCCAGATCGCTGTGGGAAGAACGGGAAGCGGAGAAGGAACACAGAGCAAAAGTGAGTCCAAACTCGGGTTGGTCAAGGAGTCGCAGAGACAGAGAAACAGCGGAGAGAGAGAGAACAGGACTGAAAACAAAAAGACTGAAAGCAAAAAGACGACTGAACCCAAGAAGAGGACTGAAAACAAAAAGTGACGTGGAGGGTGTGCGAGGTCCGCGGCAGTCTGAAGGAGACGCGAGAAACGCTTCATTGCGGCGGCGATGTGTCTTGCGAGAGGCTGGAGAGAATGCGAGCAACGCGAAGCTCTAGCACACTTCACGACTGCGAAGAAAGCGGAGGAAAACGAAGTCGGGAGAGAAGACTAGAGAGCGCTTTCAAACCGTTTGAGATATCGGCGCTCCCCCATGCCCGGTTTGTGTGTTTTTCTTCTGTTCAGTGCGAGGGCGTTCCAGGTCCAGCGTCTCTCTCTGCTCCACGGCCATTCTTTGACACGCCGCTGTCTCTGTATCAGCGGAGTTCGATCGCAGGGCGAGTCGAGGAAGCGCGACGAGCCTCGACAGAAGGGGAGGGGTCCGTGCGTCGATTGTCGACTCCGAAACACACATCGTCTTCTCGCTTTTCCCTCCGCTCCCCGCGCCAACACACACTGCGGCGGCCGTCGCCCTTCGCCCTGCCGCCCGCTGCACGCGAAGGCTCAGACGCCGAGGAGCCGCGGAAGGAGACTGCGGCGACGGGTTTGCCTGAGTGGAAGAAGACGTCGTCGCTTCCCTTGGAGCAGAGCATTTCAGACGAGGCGCCGCGCAGCGCAGAACCTGGTACACCTGCCGCCAGACGCCAGGCTCCTGCTTCAAAAATGGAAACAGAGGACGAGAAAGGAGAGAAAGAAAGAGAGACAGGAGGGAGCGCGGTGGAGCCGGGGAGGGACGGCGACGAGGACGAGAGTGAAGAGGAGAAAGGAGAGGCGGGGGTAGGCGAACGCGAAGGAGAGAAAGAGGGGGGGGGAGAGAGAGGCGGAGAGGAGAACGAGGGGAGGAAGGACGAGCCCAGGGACAAAAGACGCATTTCGTATTTAGCTGAATACGTTTGCGGGAAAGTGGAGAAGACACCGACGCGTTGGGCGACGTCTTCGCCTTACTGTTGGCCGGCAACCTGCAACCGTAGCGTTTCCCTCCAGCTGCTCGATCCGCGAGTACGGCCGCCGACGTATTCCCCGAGACGATCGGCGTCGTCGAAAGAAGCAGAGGAACTTAAAAGGAGGTGAGACGTTTCGTGTTCTTCCGCCCCTGTCTTTGTTTTCTCCATTCCACGTCCCGCCTCGCACTTGCTTTCGCCGTTTTGAGCTTCCGTCTCCACCGCTTTTTGGTGTGGCACGTGTCTGAGCTGGTGCATTTCCTCTTCGCCCTCCCCGTTTGCTTCTTCTCGGTCCTGGTGACGCTTTCCTGTTTCGCGCTTCCTGTGTGGTTGGTAGGGACAGGTTCTACGCAGGCGCCTTCGTCGTTCCGGCCTCGGCGGCCGACGTGGACTCTGGGAAGTACGTGATTTGCACGGATCCTCAGACCGGCCACAACATGAAAAAAATCACCTACGCCGAGCTCCTGAAGACGCTGCGCGTGATTCTCCCCTTTTCGGATCGAACGGCTTATCTTCGGACACACAAACAGTGCTTTGTGGCGAGTGAAGCAGTCGACGCTTTCTGCTCGAAGCTCCACTTCCCAACTCGCGAAGCGGCAGTGCAGGTGAGAGGCTGCCTCGACACAGGAGAGAGGGATGCCTGATTCGCTTCTTCAGGCCGAGCATCCGGGGAGGCACGGTTCCTTTCCAGAAAGTGTAAGGACGGCCAGAGTTGCTCAGCCTGGCAAATGAGTGAGGGAGACACAAACAAGGGAGGGCGCGGCGCGCGTCCTCTAGAGAGAAACGCCCGCAAACAAGAAACCGTCAAACCGCGCCGCGAAAACACCGAAAACACCTAACCCCAAACCAGGAAAACGGTAGTCGGCCCGAACCGCTTCCGCGTCCTCAGGGACGCCAGGGAGGTTTGTTTGTTGCTCTGTTTCGCGCCTTTCGCTTCAGTTTGGACGGGATCTCGTGAGACACTCCGTGATTCAACTGGCCAACCAAGATCAACTCGTCGTCTTCTCAGACTCGCCGGCGCTCCTCTATCGCCTCCAAATGCACCAAGAGCCTCTCGTCCTCAACTGGACAGTGATCTGGACAAAACCCGTGGTCACCTCCCTTATGGGCCTCTCCAGATACCTCTACACCCTCTTCCACGACCTCGAGGTAACCGCATAGCTGCATGCAACTCGAAAAAACACACGCGGGTTCCGCAATCTAGAGTACATCGACTGGTATATTTACTCTTCGGATATGCGTCTATCTATATGCGACCATATGCATATATCTGTACATGTGAACATATATATATATATATATGTATATATATATGTATATATATATATATATGTTTGCGTGTATACTTGTGGCTGTCTAGAAGGGACGCGTGGATAGGCAGGCATTTGAACGCGCCATGGCAATAACAGACGAAGCAACGCGTTTCGTTCATGGTCCTGATAAGTTTGATAGCATATAGAGAGATGGGCTGGCAGCCCGTCTTTGTTTTCCCACGTGTTTTTGTGGTGTCCGACTCTGTATTGATACATGTAAGTGTGGGTGCTTCTCCTTACATATACATATGTGTTTGTGTATCCAGTGCATTTCGCGGGACAGGATGATTCTGTTTGGTTCTTTTTCTGGGACAGGAGGATCACCAGGAGGAGAAAACGAGTTTGGTGGACCAAGCTGGAGTGAAGAACGACGCGCGATATCTCGACTTTCAGATTGCCGTGTGCGAACTGCAAACTGTGGACTTGTTGAACCTGAAGAGCGAAAGCGTTAAGAAGGCGTTTCTCATGAACGTCTACAACCTCCTGTGCAAGCATGCGCTCATCGAGGTGAGGCCAGAAGGCGAGGAGGGCAGAAAAAGCGCGAGGAAATAGCGCAGGTGCACAGCGAGAGAGGTAGCGGCGCGAAGACGGCTCTCTGCGAGAAAGCACAAGATAGCCAGTCGTTCGAAAAGGAGGAAGAGAACGCCGAACGGGACAGGAACGTAAAATGTGTGGCAGAAACTCGTCAGGTTCTCCTTTTCCTCTTCTCGGGGGTGCGACCGTTCGAACCTGCCTCTTTTCGTTTTCTCCTGCGCCACCGTGTTTGGTCTGTTCAGCTCGGCGTCCCTGCTGACAGCACGTCTCGCAAGAACTTCTTCTCCAGTGTCTCGTACTGCATTGGAGGCTACAGGTTCACTCTGAATGAATTAGAGAACGGGCTCCTGCGCTGCAATCGCCGCGCGTGCTACTCTCTCACAAAACCGTTCGGGTTTCGAGATCAAAGACTCCAATTTGTTTTGAGTGAAGTAAGTCTTCGTTTTGTGTCAAGCGGTTCCGCCTTTCTCGTCTTGCTCCCTGCAGACTCCTCTCCGTTCTCGTCCCCACCTTGCCTACGTCTCTGCGTGGCCTCCAACCCGGTCTGATTATCTCCGCTGAGGCTTTCAGCCCGACTATGTCCGCATATCTCCTTTTTGCGTATGCGTCCTCCGCTCGCGCGTTTTCTCCTCGTTTCTTGTCTCTCGCGATTTTCTGGTTCCTCCTCTTCTGCACGATCTCTGGGATCAGCCGGCCGTCGCGCTTGGCGTTCAGTATCCGGCGTTCCCTCTTTGCTGGCCCATCTCTTCTGCATACGCCGCGAAACCGACGTTCCGGCGTTTCTGACTTCCTTCAGTTCGACTCGCGCATTCACTTCGGCCTCAACTACGGCACTAAGTCCGGACCACCGGTGCGCTTCTACGAAGCGGAATCGATTGAGGTAGATCTCGCGTCTCCCCCCGCTCGGATATGCATGCATCTGCACACACGGACATGTGTCTAGGCTCGTTCTACCTATAGGAGTCGAAACCGTACTTCATTTGTATACCGGGGGAGGCAGGAAATCTGGTAGGAATTATGCCGGCGTGCATGCCCGTGCTAGCCAGTCCTACGCTACACGTCTGTGTATATGTACACATCTTGGCGCGTACAAATGCTGATATATGCTCGGGGTAGTCGGTCTAGGAGCACGACGTCTACATGTGGGGTGTATGCGCCCATATGTTCACATGATTAATCATACCAGGACACTCAAGAATCTATCTATCTATATATCTAGGTTTGATTGCATATACATGTGTCTATGTATATCCTTTACACTTCTTCCGAAGAGCTTGTTTGCAGCAGTCAGTCGGCGTGGTGCACGTGAAGTCTCTGTGTTTTTCTGTTTGGCTGTCTCACCTCAGGAAGAATTGAGGATCGCTGCGGAGGCGTTTTGCGAGTCAAACTCGAACGTGCATGTGGACGTACCCGGAAAGACGCTCTGGCTGAGCAAGATTTTCAGGTGGTACGAGAACGACTTTGCTGTGACCAACGTGAAGGTAGGCGCTGTTTCGCTTTTCTTCGAATGTCCCCAGAGTGTACGACTCGTTTGCGCGTCGCCGTTCGATTTTGTGCATGTTCGGCGAACGTGGAAACACGGCTTCGCACATATCTGTCGCCCTCACGGTCCCCCCAGCTATCTCTATGTATTCATCTACCCCTCTCTACGTATTCGTGTACCTGTTTCGATGTATCACCATCTCCTTCTCTCCACTGAGAGCTGTCTCTCTCTCTCTGTGTCAATCTTTCTGGCTATGCAGTTCGGTTGAGAGATGCAAAAGCATGTGTATGTTGTCGCCAGTGTCTTTCCGTCCATCCTCCAGTGGTTCATCCATTTCTGTCTCTGTCGGGGATGTGTCTGTGTCTGTGTCTGCGTGGTCCTGCCTGGTGTCATTGCTCTTTCCCACTGTTCCTGTGTCGCCATCTCGCGTGCTCTCGGAATGACGTGTCCTTCGTGTTTCTCGCTTCTGCAGATGGCGCTGTTTCTTCTCCCCTTGCTTCGCGGCGAGAAACGCGAAAATATCACCAGCCTGCTCCGCGCAGCGAAAGTCGATCTTTCCCTGCCTCACAGTCCCCGCACAGGGTCGGTGCCTCCGTCGCGATTTGCCGTCGACGGCGACGACCGATGCATGCGCGAAGCGGACCTTCCTTTTTCTCCCTCGTCCCTGCGTTCATCCGCTTCCTCCGCGGCGCCGCCGGCGTCGCCCTCAGCAGTGGCGCACGGCGTCTCGTATCCAGCCGGAGCGCGCAAGGAAGGCTTCGTGCATGCGCCGCCCCTGCATGTGTCTTCATGTCCCACGGCCTTCCATCACCCTCTTCCGGATGCGCACGCGGCACAGCGAGAGCGCGACACAGCGTCCTCGCCGCCTCACACGCCAGGCCTCCCCGCGCTTCACACACAGAGCGAGCGAGAAGGCGCGTCCCCTCAGACGGCGCCTGTGCCTCCCCCCCGGGTCACGACGGAGTCCGGGCCACCGGGTTCAGGTGTACCTGCACGGGGCCGCGGTGTACATACACCTGGAGGCGGGAGTACTCCAGGGACGTTTTTCCAAAAGCTGTTGACCCGCAGCAGGACTTCGTTGGCGATTGAGGGCAGTCCCCTGGCGCATGCTGCGAGTCTCTTCAGTCGCTCAGGGAGCGGGAGTTTTCTTCCCGGCTCCAGCAACGCCTTCAAAATCAAATATCTGGACTACGACTGGTCCCCGAACATAACTGTCTCGCACCGATATCGGGGCAGTTGGTTCGGCGACATGGTGGGCCGAGTCCAGACTGTGCTGCCGACGCAGGTGATTAATATGTCGTTGCATGCATACAGCACGACCGGACACGGGAGTCAGCCCGAGTCGAGTCCCAAACCGTTTCTCCCGCCGAGTGAAAAGGACGAAAAGAGGGGCGAGAACCCGGGTGCTTCCTCGCCAGGGGCTCCGCGCCTGCCGTCCGCTGCTGTCACCTCTGACGCTTCGACAGCTCTCGCGCCCGGTCCCGCGCGAGCGGCGGCGGACACGGGCGCAGCCGTTCCTGCGGCGATAGGGGAGACAGAGGGCGAGAAAACGAGGGACTTGGAAGAAGAGGGGAAAACGCAGGGAGGGGAAAAGAGGCAAGAAGAGCGAGACGGCCGAGAAAAAACGACGCAAGACGCTCAGGATACGGACTGGACGCCTGGGGTCGCCGCTGCCGGGAAGAAGGCAGAGCGGCGAAGAAGCAACGCAGAGAAGCTTTGGGGAAAGAAGGGAGAGAAACGGGAAGAGGAGGAAGGCGAGAGGCGGGAAGATCGCAGCGTCGCGGGGAGAACTGGGTTTCTAAAGGCCCGAACCAGAAAGGCGCAGGCAGATCGGGGAAAAGACACTGGCGACGCGTGGTCTCAGACGACGAAACAGCCTGAGGAAGCAGAAAACCCCGGGGAACCCTCTTCAGATGGCGCTCCCCTCGGAGGCTCGACCCCCGCTGAGACACCGCAAAAGAGAAGGGGAAGACCCAGACAACTCAAAGAGAAATTCCAAATGAAAGTGGCGGAAAGAAAGTAGAACCGCGCGTGTCGCGTCTCTTGGGGATGTGTATACGCGCGGCGTGAGGCACCTTCATCTTTACTGCGCAGCGATTCGTAGAGACCGGCCTCCCGAGTTTTGTGTTCCTCGAGGCGACCGAGTGCTGCTCCTCTCAAGGACATATGCATCGAGATCATTCGCGCTCCCACTTGCGCTCTTTTTGAGGTTCGACGCGGTTCAAAAAAAGGACACCTACATCGACCCAATCAAATACGCGTGCCCGTTCACACATATATGCATGATTGCATAGATATATGCACACAAAAAGGAAACACTCCCCACCTAGGCGCTCGCTACACATCCACTCTACCCTATATATATTCATATGTATGTATATATATATATATATGTTTTGATGCGTGGCCTCTTTGGTGGAGAGCGACGGGCAGGTGGGAGCGAGAGGGGGGTTTGGGGGAGTTTTCCGTGCAATGTTTTACATGCGGGTGAAAGTTGGAATTGTGTTTTTCGTCATTTTGAGGCACGGCGCTGCGTCAGATGCACAGCGTCGGTTGCGCGCCTGCCTTAAAATTTCTAGGAGAGCGCCGATCAGATCGCTCAAGGAAAAAACTCTTCCGTGGAGGCTTTCTGGTTCACGCACCTTGCAGAGAGTCTCTACAGGCATCTATTTGCTTCTAAGAACTCTCCCCAGCACCTTTCACGCATCTGCAGATGACGTATGCTCTCTCTAGAGAAATAGACTCCGCTTTTTTCTGCATACTTGCCTGCCAAAAAAACTGAGGGCCTCAGCACACCCTTTCTCGACAATACGTGCCACTCTGCAGGCGCGGACCGCGGCTCGGTTCATTCGCTCGTTGGAAGATAAACTGACGCAACTGTTTGTGTCCACAGGAGACAGAACTCCATTTTTCTTCAGCTGTCAACAAATAGGCCAGATCCTACAATACGTGAGAGAAAGAATCGACGGAGGGACAGGCAGCTTTTAACGGTGTTCGGCTGTGTGTGTGTATGTGTGGGGCCCGCTAGCTTCCCACACGTCGATGCTTTTGTCGCGACGTGTGCAGAAAATCCAACGAACCAACGAGGAAAGTCAGAGAGAATGACTCGAGACTAGCTGTGTAAGACATACGCATCGCAGGAGTAGAAAACGCTTGCCGAAAGGGAAAACAGCCACGCCGTTTGCCGCGGAGTTCCATCAAGCGCGAACCTCCGCCGGAGGACTGGTGTCAAAATACGAACTAGGCTTTTAGCGAAATGTAGTCTTGCCGTGTCGAACTGCGCGACGGACGGCAACTTCCAGAGTCTTTTCACTGGACTGACAAGCATGTGACCCGGCTGCCTCGTGAGAAGCGTTCGCAGGAAGACCGCGTTCACGGATGCCGTGCTAATCCAGGGGCATGCCCTAAAGATCAGCACACACACGCCTTTTTGAGTCCACAAACTTCAGGTCAATCCCTCGTTCTTTCGCCTGTTGAGGGTCTGTTCGCCAGTTTGTTCGCTGCATTTCACGACACGTGCCCGACTGCCTCAGAAAGCGAGGGAACGCCTCGCGGGGGCTGATCTCCCGCCTGGAGACTCCGACGCGTTTCGCGGATTGCGGCGGAAGATCTGCGGGAAAGCGACGGGGTTTCCACAACGACGCACTTTTTACAGAGACAGCGAAAGTCGGGAAAGGCCCTTTTCGCAGCGAGATGGAACCTTCGGGGATTGTCGCCAAGGCGAACGGCAGCGCCACGGGAGGCGCGCCTGAGAGGACAGAAGGCGAAAAACGCAAGACTTCAGGCGATCAGCGTCTCCCTGAGATGGACCTCGGCAGTTCAACGACTCCCAGAGAAGGAACCGCCTTACGGAACCCCAGAAACGCGTACGATGAGATTGCGAGCGAGGACGCCGCATCCGCAGGGGAGACGCCAGGGAGGAAAGCGAGAGCGCTGGGGGGGAAGGGAAGGATCATGTTCGCTGACGACGCGGAGGAACCATCTCCGGTCTCGATAGACGACAGCAATTTCGACGGGGGGAGACGAAGCGGAGATGGAGAAGAACTCGGAATGAACGCCGCTGACGAGGAACCCTCGGCGTGGCCGGAATCGTAAGGTTCACTCCAAAAGCGAACACGAAAGAGGCCAAACGCATTCGGGGGAAGCACACGCGGCGGCGACTGGCTGCTCAGAGAAACACATTCAGAAAAGAAGTGAAGTCGAGGGTGTTCCAGGCGTTTTGCGTGCACAACTGAACATAATCATGCATGCGTTGAGTTAGGAGGAACTGGACAGGTCCGGCATCACCGGAAAAAGAAAAAAAACGCCGGCGGCGAAAATCTAAAGCACGCGTGCTTCTTGTGCACGACCTCCCGGCATCTGCACACCGCGCTTCCAGCGCAATGCTCGACTCAATGAAGCTCTCAAGTTCGCATTCTTACCCCGAAGAGAGTCTCATATATGCAGCGATACATGTACGTGCTGAGAAATAGAGACACCTATTTGTATTGTTGGGAATCAGTGAAAAAATATCTGTATGCAGGGGCTTACAAACAAACACCCCGTTACCAGCAAGTAAAGAGGGTTCGTTGTGAGACGCAAACGTTTCCAGTGCAGGCGCTCTCTGGCTGCAAATGATGTCTCGGCCTTTCCAGCAAATGCTCCCCATTTAGGCAACGACTGTAGCTTTGATACATTGCTCCAAGGAGCCGCAACTTGCAACATCGGCACCGTGGGGCGTTAACGTCTTCGCCTTCTCACTTGGACCGAGACGCCACCATCAGGGGTTTATGAACCAGCGACAGACGCGTGATTTGAGAGACACGGACGAACCGTGGACCCGTTTTCGAGGGTTAAAAAAGTTCTCTTGCTCTGCGTGTTTCTTTTGTATTGTGAAAATCTCTCGAACCTGGCCCGTTCCGGGGTCAGAAACAAGCGAGAACCGTCGCCGACCTCAGCTGCTGACGAGCAACAGGCCGTCTCTCAGTCTCCTCAGTCTCCCGCCCTCCGTCAAGATAGGTCAAGCGTTTCCTCGGTACGACGCCTCCTTCTCGGATGCTGGCACTTTCTGTTTACGAAGAAACAGTTTCTCAACGTTTTACTTGTACAGAGGGCCGGATCGCTCGCCATTCATTCACCGTATGATAGCGGTCCTCCCCAACAGTTCGGGCACGCGGACAGCCGAAACCACAACACACGATTGCGTGAATGCATCGTGCCTCCCTGCCGATTTCTGCTTCTCTTCCACTTCTTCCCTGTTTCCTCTTCGAGCCGTCTGCCTTCGGAGGTTCCGCGCCGTGTCGCGAGTGACTGAAGTTCGCGAGATTTGCTCTAGGACTGCTCGTTTCCTCGGTCCCTTTCACTTTCCTCTTCCTAGCGTCTGCTGGTGCATGTGTAGGTAACAACGCCGTCAGCAACTCCACGGCGCGCCGGCCTGTCACATGCGGAGATTTCCGATATTCGGATTTCGCTCGTCAACGAGCAAAACGGCCTTCAATCGACGCCACGGCGTCCTCGGTCTCTTGCGCCGGCGCTTTCGTTGAGCGACGCGATGCGAGAACGAAGCGCCGTTGATTTTCGCGACTGTACTGCCGAAAAACACATGCAGGCCATTCGCCAACTCCACGGAAGCATCCTTCACAATCTCTCTCGCGTCCAGCAATCCACGGCAAAGCTTATTTCGGGTAACTGCTTTCGTGCTTGTATACATAGATGTGTATTCTGGATAGGAATGCATCTCTCTAACAGTGGATTCATTTAGATGTATTTAAATATACGTGTAGTTGATTGTGGAGATATGTGGACGACACCTGTCCGGCTCTGCGAAGGACACTCGCAGAGACAGTTCGCTGCGCACCCGCTGGCCTGTGATGTCTCTTGTAGAGCAAGAGGATCAATATCAACGACAATTTCGCATCTAGTAAGACATGCAACCCGACGAGCAGTCTCTGGGCGGCCCACGCCCGCAACGTGTTGTGCCTCAGAGCAGTTCTCAAATCCACAAATCAACTTCCAAAGAAGCGAACGCCGCAGGGGACTGAGTTGTACACGCAAGCGAACGACAGAACGATTTGAGGAAAGGTGGATACACGGGAGATGACACTCTCGCAGCCAGCGGCAAGGAAGGGAACATAAACAACGAACATGGTGTCCAACGCGTCAGAACATCGTGTGTTCGAGAGCCTCCGCGCTTTACAACAAACGACGGAGCAGAGCCGTGTCGTTTCAACATTGATCGTTCTCTTCCAACGAAGCACCCGTCCGTCTCAGCGCGCCTATCCCATCGTACATACACGTACACACACACGTGTAGATGCAACTATTCGTGCTTCTGTAAATATGTATACGTATATGTATACATACTTCTGTACGTATATATGCTTGCACACGTGTCCGAGCACATCAATGGATTCCCGCACTGGAGCCGTAGTCCTCTTGAACAGTTCAAGCACTCTTCCGGGATCTGTGCAAGTAGTCTTGAGGACCCGAAGACTCTGTGGGGCTGCAACAGTTTCTGTGTTTATCCAGGAACCTGCGGCAGATTCATGTCGCGCCTCCTGCGACATCGAAAAGGCTAGAGGCTTTGCACGTCTTTCGAAAGAGCGGACTTGACAGCCACTTCCCTCCTCTTTCGAAAGCTCCAACGTTTTCGCATCAGGTGTGAATTCGTTTTTTGTGTTTCCCGAGCTCAGCCTACAAGAGGTGCTCGAAGAGTCTGCGCGCGCAACTCAGGTGAGCGCTCTCGCTCACCGCTGAGAGACAGAATTTGCGGGAGGCTCCCAACTTTTGGTTGTGCCGAGCTGCGTCTCAGCGGCACCTGTGTTTCCCCTCCGTCCCGTCAGATCTCTCCGCGCTGCGTCTAGCCGAATACCTACGCGCGAGTGAGGCTACGATTCTATTTGGTGGCATGGAAACACGGGACTGGCTTCTGAGTCGAGAAAACACAAGAGAGAAACCGGGTGGTTTCCTCCAAACTTGGCGATTCCGCTGTGTGTGTCACGGGCCTTCTGTACACAAATGTCGGCGGCGTCACATCCAGGGAGAGAGGCCGCATCGAACGTTTCAGTCAAGGAACTGCTTGATGCCTTCTTCGCTCCAGAGGGAGCGTCAGGAGGAAACGTCTTTTGCACAGCTTCGCGAACTTCCACTTTGTAAACGACGGACAGCTGCATTTCGATTCACGACTTTGTGATCTGTATGCGGTCGCCTCAAGAGGCAGTGGGGAAGGCGCGCCATCTCTGCATGGGAACCCCATTTCTGGGGCACGTGTTTCCCGCTGTGCGGTTGTCAGCAACAAAAGCCGCCCATCGAGATCAGCACTCTCCACCGCATTCTTCTTCGAGACGTCCAGGCAGCGCAAGAGTTCGCAAGAGACTCTGACGAACTGAATCAGGCTATGGTACGTGACAGTGTCCCCTGAGGCAACTCTCTTTACGCGCGCCGAAGGATGTACGGGTATCGAAACCTCGACTCGACGATGTGGATCGTCGGTTGGACTGTGTATCGCGCGCTTCAGGTGTCCGTTGGAAAACGCAGACTCCATGAAGCGTCTTCACACCGATAGGTCTATCACTTTCCGTTCGCGAGGAATTCACTTTTTCTCGAGTTGCGAAAACTCAGGATGTGTGCCAAGCAGGGGACGGCAAAGTGCGCAGGCATAGTTTTTCGCGCGCTTGGACTGCTTTGCTCTGGATTTGCCAGCAAAAAGAGAACAAACGACTCAAGTTGGAACTAAGTTGTGAACAGGAGCATGCCGCAGCTCTTGCGAAGGAACTCGTGTTAACGAGAAGACGACTCGAACAAGAGAGAAGACAGGGTAAATGCAACGAAGAAGTAACGTGTGTCACGCGGGTGGACAAAAAACACTGACACTGTTTAAAACTAGACATATATAGATATCTACATATATCTATCGAGATATCTATACACATATATTGCAACACGTTTATACTGGAGCCTCTGGGCTGCGCTCCACTGTTTTACCGTCTTGTAGCCTGCAAAAAAAGCACACATACAAATGCATGCACAAGTATGTATACACCTATGACGACGTACGGATACATCGCCAGCAAAGCATACGCTGAGAAAGACGCATGCCTATGCGACTTCTTCCCGAATCGTCCTCGGAGCCTCGAACACTTTTTTAAACGAAAGAGGGTCTTCAGTCTGCCGTTGGCTTTTCGCCATTCGCTTCTCAAAAGCCTTTCCTACTTTTGAGGTGTCTAGGACGTTCCTGGAGTCGGGGTACGATTGTCCTTTAGGGGGCGGATTAGGGATTGGCGTGAACTTGACGGGCTAAAGAAGAGGTGATGGATGGCGGGAAAAGTTCATCAACGGGAAGGGGAACAAGCTTGCGAGATTTTCTGTCCTTTGGACGGCGGCGAGCGAGTGAAAAAATGCTGAACGTCTTCTTCAGGAGCTCAGATGTCATATCGTGGAAACGAATATGGAGGCACTGCGACACCAGCTGCAGGCAAGCAACCCGTGAAAACGCGAGAAGACGGTTTTAGCGAAAAGATACATACTGGGGATAATTGCAGCATATACCGGTTGACGACAGGGGCTCAAATATGGAGAACCAAGCCATACGCTGGTGCATCCACTGCCCACGGCCATGTACATTTATGCATGTATACGTAGTTTTGTGTCTGCATGAAGAGGCAGGCGCGGATGGTGTGTCGTAGCTTCCTATCGAGCCTTGCTTTGGATTGTACCCGCGAAACTCTGGAGACCGGTTATGGCCTTCATTCCCGCCCGTAACGTACAGGAAGTGGGCAAACGGAGTATGATGGGAAGTCCTTGGGAAGGCTGCGATTTCTGTTCAGCTTCGCTGCAGAAGGACAGTACTCCACTCGCCGGGAATTCTCTCCAACCTACTGGCGGTAGACGAGGCATCCGAGAGCGAACGGAGAGACTGAGGATCTCTGACATGCAGCAAAACAAGATATTTGGTGAGCAAATGCAGCTAAAACGTGGGGGTTCTTAAAACGTCGCCAATGTATTGCGGGAGTGCAGTAAAACATCGCGTATGCGTCTACAGTAAGATACCTATTTATTTGCAGATGGGATATCCCTATACATGTAGAGTGCTATAAAAGAACTAGGGAAGGAACCCCGAAAGGATGTTGAGTACAACTTCAGAAAACGGCCAGACTCTATAGACTGGTAGATGCCAGATTTTACTTCGTATCTCCCCAAACTCCTTCATCCCCGACGCATGCGAATTGCGTGGACTTCTCGAATTACAAACACGGCGTCACCTCAAACGTTGAGTTCCCTCACGTAAGGAATACGATGCATAAGCAGGTCACCCTCATCTGATACATACACGTATACGGATATATAGCTCTGCTTCTCTTTCTCTCTAGAAATGTGAGAGACGTCTACTATATATATATATATATACAAATACATCTATGCACATTTATATATATGTATATATGTATATATATATATATATATCGCGGGAGAACCATGACAGCACAAGGCATCTCTATTGTGACGCTTGTGTAGAAGCTAGTTACGAGTACAAAGAAACGTTTTCCCATTCGTTTCAGAGAGGGAAGTTCGCCTCCGGGAAGAGAATCAGAGATATCAGAGAATCATCGAGGCCCAGAGGAAGGAGTTGCATCAGCTTCGAGACGCGCAAACCAAAGCAGCAGCCATGAGAAACGAACTCGTATCGTTTCTTCAGCAGGCGTAAGCGCAGTAGGGAGAACGCAGATACTTCTTGAAAGGACGAAATGCCTGTGTACCAGCGAAGGAAGCAGTCATTGAATGCGACAAGAACCAGGACACACACGACTCCAGTTCTTTGGTTAGATTCCGTTTGCATGCGCATACGTGTACACTCTTGCCTACGCAAACCCATGCGTTAGATGTCTCAGATCTGTTCCTTGGCTAGACATGTCTCTCGGAATTACCCCGCGGAGAACTACGCCGCTACGTAGAGCACCTCAGAACGGGTGGATGTGCGTGGAGAACCTGAGATCCTAGACATACGACACTTTTTTGATGAATGACGTCTCTTGAAGTAGTGAAGAGAAGGGGCTGCCGACCCTGCTTCAGTGGCAAACGTCGGTTTTCAGAATCTGTGTCAGCAACTCTAACTTCTCCCTATGCTTAGAAAACGAGATGGCCGGATCAATCAGCACCTACGCAACACAGGAAGTTCCACAATGTGTGGCGATCCATGCTGCAAAGTGTTTGGACGGCGCGTGCGCGTCTACACTGTTTTCTGAGGTTCCCCCTAGCATCAACGACGTGATGGCGAAGATTGCCGGGCTGCGAAGGCTGGTAGGCGTTCGTTTTCAGTTGTGCATTGCTGCTGAAATCACTGCGTTTTTGGGATCTTTATGCGACACGTCCCGCTGGACAATCCTCGACGCGTGTCGCGTTCAGCCGGTCTCCTTGGGACGAGGTCTTCTGTTCTTGCGGAGCCTCTCCAAAAGCCTATCCTGCCAAAGAATTCTCACAGAAAACCGGAAGATTCCGCCGTCCAGAGATCCCGTTTAAAGCGGTTTGTTTCTGTACAGAGCTCTGCCCAGCGTCTAGGTCATTAAGCCTTTGCGCCGGTAGAAGGCACCTTCCCCGTGGTTTTGTCTCGGCACAGTCTGATACCGGCTTACTCTAGAAAAGGCTTAAAAAAAGTCCTGTCTCAGAGTGATTACCACAGATGGAAAACCTATTTTGATAGATACTGCGCGTAACGTTGCCCGACCCACCATGCAGAGACATCACTCTTTTGGTTAGGGTCTTTGCGCGTTCGACTTCTTCGGAATCGCCGCCAGTTCCTCTCCGCCACTCTCGAAGCGTCCGTCTTTTCTGTCAAAAACGTGCGTGCCCAGAGGGCTTTGCGCAGTCTATAAATCTTCCCCTTACGCCTTCCTTCGCTTCTGTAGTCTGCCTCAGAGCCGCACAAAAAGTTGCTAGGCGTCCATCACGTCGGCGACTTGACGATGGTTGACCGCGAGGAAGTTTTGAAGAAGCTGTTGACTCAACAGCGGTGAGTGAATGTGTAAAAACCCCGAAGATGGCTCCAAGAGATACTGACAAATGGAAACATGAGGACTGGTGTTGCATCCTGGTGACTTATGATTCTTCTTGAGAGCGCAGAACCCTGGCTCTAAAAGCAAAACATGTGCGATCACTTGAGGCACACGTCCTGCCTTGTTAATGCGGTGTGCACGTGAGAGGGCCTATTCCCCGTTACTTTTTTCTCGTTTGGCCTGTTTTCCGTTTCGTTTTTTCTCTTTCGCAGAGTTGTGAGACTTCTTCAAGACATCGTCGCCGCAAACGAACCTGGCACCGGACACCTCGACCTGTCATGGCTGGCCGACGCGTAGAAACCGTTTGACCGGACTCGACAGAAACAGTTGCTTTCTAACGGAATGTGTGACCTGACCGAATGCAATATACACGGTCATAAACAGTATTTCGCATTCATATATATATATATATATATATACATATATATATACATGCGTGTATGTACATGTATGTAGATAGTATGTCCCTCTGTTTCATGTCATTCTCGCTCTCTATTTTCGTGAGTTCGCACGCTTGTCCTCTAATGACCTGTATTGTGGACTTTCTCTGCATCTGGCCTTGCACGCTGTCTTTCCCTTCTTCTCGTTACCTACGCGGGAAAGACATCCGTTTCCCGCGATGCCGTTCTCTCGCTCGTTTTTGTTTCCTTTGCCGAGCTGAACTTTCCTACCTCTTCTGCACGCAGTCTCCCGCGCTCGGGGTATTTCATCTCACATCCTTTACATGCGGATAACGAAAAGTCCACAGCATCCAGCACGAGAGCTGTTCAGCATTTTCTTTTTCAGACAACCCGCACGCCTTCCAAGAGGTACGAACAAGGTCCGACGCCGCACAACGGAGAGGCATCGTGAAAAAACGTACATCTGTATAGAAATGAAAGCCCATGCACGATCATACACGCTGCGCACGGTAACACTGTGGGATCACATATATATTTATATAATTATGTATACGTGGAGATACACACACGCAACGAAGTCCCCTGGAGTGGCACATTATGTGTCTACAGCTCCCCACGGAGAGGCGTACGCCTATGCCTTTCGCCATGCTCTCCCCTGGATGCAAGAAAAAGCACACGCGAGAGCGCACGGAACTGGTCACACTTTTGCAAGAAAGCATGTTTCTGCGGCCAACATTTCCCTCTCTCCTCACATCTTCCGGACGCTGCTTCTCTGAGCGCAACCTGGCACCTACGGATTCTTTTTAAATGAGCGGCGCGACGCCCCGAGACAGTCAGCGGAAGAACGCCTACGGGTTCTTCGATCGGGTCTGCGCTTCTGTATTATCAGTGACATGAGGATTTGGAACTCCCACTGCCCCGTGAATGGAGCACTCTCTCCCCCTGAGAGGTAGCTCGCCACATCTGCACACCTCGCGCCGACAGACTGACGAAGAGCGTCGCATCTTGCGAACAAAAAACTAAAAAAGTAAAGCGCGCACCCGACACGGGACGCCTTGACCAAATCGGTCACACACTTAAATCACGAACTGCCTCTAAAAAAGGTATCTCGCGCTGTACCACGAGAGGTCCATTCACTGACATGGACTCCCGTGTCGCTCCGTTACTTTGGTAGACCCAAAGAAATATAAATTGCGAGCGCATGCATGCCCATAAAAGCTAAGCGAGTCACGGACGTATAATTTTGTATGCCAGCAAGTACGATTCCGGAGGTACCACACGAGAGATGCTGGCTGTGGTTTCCTTGTCACGCCTGGATTAAAAATGGGTTCTTCCATTTGTTTCTGCACAGAGGCCTCCAGGCCAGAGCAGACGAGCCGAAACAACCGCAGTTCTTTCTTCCCCCACAACGATTGCCTTCTGCATTCGGATTCCCTGAACCTTGGCTGTATTTTTTCTCCCTCTCTGTCTCATCGTCTGCAGTGTCGCCGTTCAGGGGCCCCATACACTGAACCGCGAATCGGCTGCGTCTCCCCAAATTTTCTGACAAAAAAAAGAGCCTCGCTGGACATTTTCGCACGACACCCTCTCCGCTGCGCTGCAGCTCGTTTCCGTCCACTGCCTGTTGCACGGGGCAGTCTAACAAATGCAAAGAAACGACCTACACAAATTCCATTACCGTTAAGCAAACACAGTGCTGTCTACAAATATACTCACGCATATATATATATATATATATATATATATCTTTGATGGGAGTTTTGGGCGAAAAACGCTATGGCCCGAATTGATTTGATACACACAAGGCACGCCGATATCGCGGTAATCGTGATTACCTAGCAGCGCTGTACAATTGCGCTGTCTCTCGGCGAAAGGATTTAGTCGCGAACTGATAGCCAACATTTGAACTGTAAACACCCACAGGTGCGCCCCGCGGCTCCGAACCCAAGGTGTATGTACATTGCTTGGAGGCGCGAGTAGTGGTGAAACAGGGGCGCCGCCCCATCATCACCAAAGACCCGCCTTCAGACCATGAACTTGGCCTTTGGTCTCTCGATCTCTCACTTCCGCCAGTTCCTCTCTGGTTTCTCTTGGGTTTCCGTGGTATTGACGCACGCGACGCAGAAACACTGAACTCGCCGGCATATCTCCCGTCCCCTTCGTTGCTTCTTTGCTTTTCACTCTCTCCAGGAAAACCCTGACCTTGCCTTCTGAGGTGCGCCTCTCGCATGCACACCTCCTCGCCTCGGCCTCTAGGCTGCGAGAAACTTGTCGATCGTTGCGAGGACCGAGGGGAGGAAAGCGACGACTCCGTGGTGCGCTCCTGGGCAGTACAGACACTTGACGCGGGGCGCGACGCGATCCACGAACGCCTTGATGTGCGCAGCTGGCGAGATCAAATCGAAGCCGCCCAAAACTACCATCAAACGGTCCTGGAGATGCAGCAGCCCGCCCCGGTCTAAATACTCATGCCCCTGCAGTTGCCGCGAAGTCGTGATTCGCGTTCCCACCTCCCGATACACCACCAGCCAGTAGAAGAAGAGCGCCGCGCGATCGATCGCGTGCAAAAGTGCCACGCGAAGAGAAGACGCCAGGTGGACTCCCCACGCCTGGAGAGCCTTCGACTGCTGACCCGTCGGGGGCAAAGAAGGCGAGGCAGAGACCTCGCGAGCTGCTCCGTTCGAGGCTGCTTCCGCCTCTCCACCTTCCCCAGGATCTCCCGCTTTGGACGCAAAAGCGCCTGCGAGTGCCTGGCGCTCTGCCGCTACCACAGACAACCTGTTGCCTGCCTCGGGTGTCTCTGGGTCTGTGTCTCGTCGATGCGTGGGGTCGGCACCCAGCGTCTTCCGCGTCTCCGGGTTTTCGCGCGCCGCGTGGGCGAGGAAAACGCCGCCAGCCGTCCCCTCTGCCTCGCGCAGAGAATGGCGAGGGAGAAGGCGGATTTCCCACGGCTGTCTGTGGACCAGTTGCGCCTTAACTGTGCAGTTTGGAAGGAAGCATACTGGATCGACGAGGACGCAGCGGCGCAGCAGAGACGGGTGTCGCATGTGGAGACAAGACGTAATTCCCGTGCCGTACGAGTGGGCGACAACGTCGATTTGAACGCCAAACTTCTCGAGATATGTCTCCTGATCTCCCCACGGACGGACAGGTGTCTCCCAGTCCTCGACCTCGGGGCAAGTGGCCTGCGGGGTTCTCTCTGCGTCCTCCGCAGGTCCCGGCTTATCAAGGCCATGAGGCGACCGAACGCGCTCTTCCTCTTCGCGTTGTGTCGTGCCTCCGCCTTGTGCAGCTTGCAGGCTGGCCGCGAGTGTCGCCGAGCGCTCGAGAGCTTCTACCTGCACGCGGTGAAGATCTTCGAGGAAGTCCGAGAGAGAGCGACAGACAGCAGGCATCAGCGGCACAATATCTGTCCAGAGCAGAGGCAGCGGTAGAGAAACGTCTTCGAGGGCGTCTGAGCCTCCCCGGCGGGGGCTGCTCGGCCCCGCGCGTCTTCTCTCCCTCGCGCGCGCGCGCGCCGCCTCGACGTTCTGCGACTGCTTCATCAGTTGCGCGCACTGGCCGTCGAGGCCCAGCCAGGCAAACTCGAGGAGAACGACAGGCCTGCGCTCCTCGGGAGGCGTCCAGAATCGCTGTCGCAACACCAGCAGAAACGCGTGCAAAACGTACGGGAGCAGACCAAAGCCGAAGCCATGAATCAACACAATCGGCGCCTTCACACCAGAACCTCGTCCCTCGGAAGAGACGGACGAATCCGACAGAGAGCGAGACGAAGAAGGGGAGAGACCACCTGTTGAGGGGAGATAGAGGAAGAAGCGCAGGAACTTTAGCCCTCCTTCGAGCATCGTTTCGTCTTCCTCCGAGTCTTGGCTTCTCGCGTCCTCGCGGTTCGGACGCTCGTTCTGCGTCTCGCTCGCCAGCGGTCCCGCCTTGATGGCGTGGTTTCTCTCTTTTTCGTCTTTGGAACTGTGCAAGTACGGGATCGAGTTGCCGAAGAGGGGCTGGGGGACGAGCGCCTCAGGCCGGGGCTGTCTTCGCCTAGGACAGCCGTGGGCGGTGTTGCTGCACGTACGGCACGTACACCGCGGGCTCACCGCGACAAATCCGAAGATCTTCAAAGCAAAGACAAAGAGAACTTGACACACGTCGACGAGAAGCTGGAGCACCAAGGGACGGTAGTGGGGCAGAATCGGCGCGGCGCCGTACAGCCATCCCGGCGTCGTCTCGAGGCTCAGAGGCGGCTGCGGAGCCGCCGAGCGCCGAAAGGGACGGGAAAAGGCGGTCCCGAGAAAAGACAGAAAGCGAAGAGCCCGACACGGAGAAGAACGAGACGGAAGCGCGGAAGAAGACGGCGCTTTCTGAGAGGATGCGTTGACTCCTTCGCTGGCGTCTGCAGTTCGCGGTTCGTCGTCTTTGCCTGCCTCGTCGTCGATAACAAAGTGAAAGCTGCCTTTCTCTTGCAGATAGTTGATGGCTGCTCGACAGACCGAAAGGGGAAACTGCGTGTGCGCCTGCAGCCAAGAGGCGACGAGACTGACCGTGAGTTTCGTCGGGTGCACACTGGTGAAGAACGCGTAATACAGCATTGACGCCAGGACCTCGGGCGGATGTCTGAACAGATCGCCCGCTTCTGCCTTTCCCTCTTCTTCGCACTGCGTCTTCTCCTCTCTGCTCTCCGCCCTCCGTTCCGCCACCGTGTGAGGAACCGCGCTCAACCCTGCGCCGGCGGCTTCGGGTCTCTCCAGGATCCCTGCTTCTCTCTGTTCGTTCTCTTCGCTGTGGGTTCCTGACTTTCTCTCTTTCCCCTCCTCTCTTTCCCCGATCCCCGCGCCTCTGCCTCGATCGCCCTTTGCTGGTGCCGCGGCGTTCGAGAGCTTCCCCGCTGCAGCAGAAGCGCCACTCTCGCCTTGGCGGCAGACGGGCGACTCCGCAGACCGCGGAGTGGAGAGACACGTGGCACGGGTGCTCGCGTCGGCCAAGGGCGGCACAGCGGAACACCACGGCGAGAGGCAAGACGGGAACGGCGAGCAGGATATCGACTCCAAGGGAGGAGGGGAGAGTTTCCACGACTTCTTTCTGCTGGGAGCGAGCGGTGAGTGCGGCGCACAAGACGAGGAAACGGGAGGGTGGAGAAGCGGGGAAAAGGGACACGTCAGCGCTTCTCCGCCGTTCGCTTCCTCCGTTTCGTCTGTTGTCTCCTCTTCTCTCGCAGAGCCTTCACGAGCCACCTGGAGACACAACTTGGCTTCCTCTCCTTGCTCCTTCTCTGTGCGGCCGCGAGAGCCGAAAAGAAGTCTCGCGATCTCTGCCTCACCTCGCCTTGTCTCCTTGGCGTCGCGAGAGGCTTCCCCCTCCGGCCGACCGCCGCCGGCTGGGCCCCACCCGCGGCCTTTGGTCTCTTCGCGGAGTGTGGTGTGCAGACGGGCGCAGGGGTAATGGATGCATGCACGGAGGAGAAAGGAAAAATAGTCGGGATCGGGGGGGGGCCGATAGAAGGGGAGGTCCTCGAGCCAAGGCACGACAGCGGCGAACCGCGCGAAAGTGTAGATTTCCATGGAGAGTAAAAAGAGCGAGAAAGCAAGGAAGAGGGATTCCGGCGAAGCAGACAGGTGAGATAACGCGAGAGACGGGAGAGAACCCAAAAAAGGGAGAGAACACAGAGAAGGGAAAGAACCCAGAGAAGGCAAGGAGAGGCGAGACAGTGAGGCGAGCGGAGAGAGGATGCGAGAAGGGAAGGCAACGAGGGAAGAGGCAAGAGCGAGAGGACCAGGGAGAGAGCCGAAGGGAGAAAGAGAGGACAAGGAGAAAAACAGGGGAGCAAGAATCAGAAGCGAGAGAGGAAGGAGACCGCGAGTGAGGAGAACTCGCCGGGAAGGATAGCGGTGGAGAGAGAGACCGCCAGACGAACGTGAGAAACGGACAGAGAGGCATCGGCGAGACTGGAGCCAAGGGGGCTCAGGGGCGGGTTTCGATGACTTCATCTTGCCGAGAAATCCTGAGAAAAAAGAAAGACGAGGAGAAAAAGGAAAGTCCCGGAAGGGAGAGAAAAAAGAGGGGGAAAAGAGGAGATGAGGAAGATGAAGAGGCGACGAGGATGCGCGGATGAGATGAAAAGGAGACACGGGAGGAAAAACCCCTGTGGCTTGGATGAGAGTGGTGACCCCGACGCGAAGAGAGTCCGTTCTGCTAACACGACGCAGACTGGTTAAAAAGGATACCAGCACGTTTCAGGACAGAGACAGAGAAACAGTGGACGCTGCGGCCTCGTTTCGATCTTGAAGTTTCGCTCTGCCTCCTTTTCCCCTTTGCAAAAACCTGGCCCCTCCGAACCAGACGGTGTACACACAGACGGGACGGAGCGCCGGCCGAAAGCGGAGATGTATTTTTTCGTTTTGCCTCAAAGCCCAAACTGTGTCACCGAGAATTTCAAGCGTTGCCGGAGACATGTCTGCGCTGGAACGCGAGGGAACGTCAGTTTACGTCGTCTCTCCTTTTTCCATGATCAAGCGGAAACTCAAGCCCAAAGGGCTAGGAAAAAGCACAAACTTTGGAATCTTTCCAAGGAAAAATTCGCACTTGGCGGCGCTGCCACACAAAAGGGAGCGGACGGAACAAAGAAACCCAACACATGTGCACACTCTAGGGCAGTTTTGCTGACGGAACCCGTCAAGGCCATAGTCCCCGAAACGCCTTCTCCCCGTCGAGATGCCCTATATTTCTACGGGAAAAAAACATCTGATGTTCCTTCCTTGCCAATCAAAAGCGGCGACGAAGCAAAACCTTAGGAACGCTATCAACGCTGCGTTCGCGAGAACGCGGCACTCGGGCGCGAGCGCGGGACTCTGCTCCGTGCGGATTTGCGCCCGGGCCAGAATTCCCTTCCAGAGCGTTGTCATCGGCATTTTGCGCTGAAAAGCCCGCACATTCCGATAGCAGACACACAACGGATTGAAGGAAAGAGAGGAAGGTGGAAAAGAAAGAAATCCAAAACAGAGAACGCGCAGAATGCTCTGCCTTTCATTGCTTCACCGAGGCCTCCTGCGGTCACTGACACTCTCGCAGGCGCCGGCTGCGGAGGCAAGGGAAAATGTGCGCTGTCCGTAAGCGGAGAACTCTCGCTGTGGGTGAGTCGCTCGGAAAGAGGGACGGAACAGGTTGAAGCGCCTTTCGGTGAGCAAAAACTCGAAAAGGAGCGGCATACAAAACGCCGTGACCTCCGCCTGGCAGCGCTCGCTGCGCGTCGAGTGCCGCGGTGTCTGTACACCCGAGTTGAGGCTGACCATGGCTACAATTCCGCCGCCCCCCAAACGGCTCTGAAAAGGGCGAAACAGAAAGCGGATGCGGACTCGCGTACGTCTGTCTCTTGATGGCATTATCCTTCGCAGCTGAGAGGACTCAGAAAACTGGAAAAAGCCAGCGCAGGGCGCAAACTCGCGACTTGGTGTCTGAACGATCCCGGCGAGCGCCAGTTGAGGTGTACGGACACACTGCCTTTCCGCGCGGATTCCACCACGCCGTTTTTGTGGAGATATCCCAGTTACGCAAAAATCGCTTCCTTTAGTGAGACGAATCGTTTTTTGCTTCTTGACAGGTGCAAAGTTTTAGACCAGGACTTCTGTCGAAAGGGAAGGCGGTGATGGCTGGTCAGGTGTCTCATTGTAGCCGATCATGCAGCGCGTGCGCCGAAACCGATTGGTCATATACGACGAGCGACTACTAAACACTTTCCTCGCCCTTCTTTGTCCCCTTTAACCTTTTTTTCTACCGCCGACATCGCAAAGGACGTATTCTTGTGGTCACCCGTCTTCCGCGTTTCCCTTCGTAACGGCTTAACCTCAAGAGTCATTTCTCGGCCAGGCTTCTGCGCGTCGCGTCGGGCGGGCTGTTCCTCACGGATGGGAATCTTTTTCTCTTCCCTTTTTCGAGTTTTCTGATTTTCCGTAGGGCAGTGTCTATCCCGTCGCAGGTTCGACGGCTTCATGAGGCGCAGGGAAGATGGAATATGTCGAGCGGGATAACCGAGCGGCTCAGAGGCGGGAGTGCCAGGGCGAAAGTCGAGCAGAGAACTGATGACGGCGAAGCGGGGCAAAAGAGACGGGAAGACGAAGAGATATTGAGACTTCGCAAGAAAGGCTCAACAAGCAGGGAGGATCGGGGTGGATGGCGAAGGCGAGAAACCTGACTAGCTGTGTGGGGACGAAGATAGGAGCAGGGAATAGTGACAGGTTAGAAAGTTAAATTGGATTTACATCTTCAGCACGCCTCCTTTCCTCTTGCTTCTCCCTTTGGTTAAGGAGAGGCCGAAAGACACGGCTTCCTCACACAGAGAGATCAGAGGGAAACGCCGAAGAAAAGGAAGAAAAGCGGCCGGACAGGTCAAAAGAGGACACCGAGCACATGCAGACACCTGATAGAAGAGAGAGGGACTGCTGCTGTGTTCGTTGCCCAGTCTTTCTCCACCTTCCTTTTACGCCCCCTTCCACATCTTTCCTTTTCGTGCCTCGCTTTCTTCTGTCGTCCCTCTGTGTGCTTCACCTTTCCTTACCGCTCTTCTTCCTCTTGTCTTTGCCGCTTCGACGATCTCTTCCCCTCCCATCCTTCCTTCCCTCCGACCCAACCCGTTTTTTCGTGTATCGTTTTCTCCTCCTCTTTCCCCTCTGCATCCTGTCGCTGCCTGGTCTGCCTCTGCGGCGAGTCAGAGAAATATATATATGTATACTACATATAAAAGAATATACATGTATATATGTATATGTATAAATAGAAAGAGACAGAGCGATGGCGACAGGCACAGATTTCCCTCTCCTTCGGATCACTCTCTTTGGCGGCGGCTCGAGTGGAAAAACTTCGCTCATCAACTCTTTCGTCAACAATTACTGCATTCCCAATTCAACGTTTCCAACAGAATGGCCAACGTAAGTTTCTCTTGAATAGTACCCTTTTGATACGGACGGACCACGTGCTTCCCTTTTTCCTTGTAACGGCTTCTTTGCGCATGTCAGTCTACTAATGATTCCTTGTAAACAAGCCTCCAAGTATATATATATATATATATATGCATGTGTATACAAGTGTTGATGTGAAACACGGAATATTTTCTTCTCTGTTTTTCCTCCATCCTGATGTATTCTTTTTGCAGCTTCGCCAGTGACTATTTCCGAATTTCCACGTTTTTTCACAAGTTGAACTCTCCCTATTTTCCACTCTCAACCAACTCCGAAACACCACGTGACAGGCCCCGTCACGCTGCGTCTTTTTTCCTTGTCATAGCTTCTTTCTTCTTTTCTATTTGTTTGGCTTTCGTGCCATCTTTGTCTGTTTGCCGCGCTCGTTTGTATGTGCTTTGTTACCGCGCTCCTCTGTTGTCCTTTGCCACCTTTCCACTTTTCCGCTCTCCTTCTTTCGGATTTCCTGTCCCTTGTTTTCGAGTGCATACGCGCCAGTGTTAAGACCGGCTCTGCCCGGCTCTCGTTTCTTTTTTGTCTACAGACTGTTTTACAAAGTGTGTCGTATTCCTGAAGAGGAAGGCGGCGGCGGCGGAGATTCCTCTTTCCGCTCTGTGTGCCTCGAGTTGGAAGACACGTACGACGTCGGACGCACAGATGAAGGACGAGACATCCGCAAACACATGACCATGAAAAGACGAATCAGTCAGTCCCACGTCCTCCAGCGAAACTCGCCTTTCCTACCTTGCCGCTCCGTCCATTTCTGCTTCCCCCTGCAGTTTAGCGCTGGAGGAAATATCAAACTCTTCGACACAAATGCCTGGCTGGATGCGCCCTCAAGTTTTCTGTCTCATCTCTCTCGATTTCTCTTTCCTTCTCTCTCTCGATATATCCTTCCTTCTCTCTCTCGATCTCTTTATCCTTCGCTGTCGCGATCTCTCTTTCCTTCTCTCTCTCGTCCCGTGTTTTCGCTCCTCGTTTCTTCTCTTCGACATCCTGCCGTCGTCCTGTCTGTTTCTTCGTCAGGCCTGCTAAGTGTCGGAGTTTTGCGTCTCTTGTTTGCAGTGACAGTTGGGAAGGGAATGACGGATTTTACCCCCTTCAATCTTTGGAAAGTTCCCAAGACACCGTCGAGCGCTCGCGAGCGTTTCTCTCCGATCACTAATGGTGAGATTCCCTTCGGGCTTTCCCCGTGTTTTGCCGCCTCTTTCTTCTGGTTCTACCATTTATTCTGATTCTCTCCTGGACTCCACGCGGTGCCTCTCTTGCTTCTCTCTCTGGCCGACTGGGGAAGCCTTGTCCTTTTCCGCCTCATTTTCTTCCGATCTGGAGCCTTCTTTGCTTCTTTCTGTATCCTGAGAGTTTCGGGTCTCATGTTTCTGCCGATTCGCGCCTTCGCAGGACGCATGGGAATGATCATCGTCTTTGATGTAAATAGGAAAGCGACTCTCCACAAGGCGATGGAAATCTACGACTTGATCGAAAGCGTTCGCGAATACAAAAGGGTACGAACATGAAACGAAAGTGACCGTTTCCATTCACGTTGTCGATATGAAAAAGAGAGAAATACAGTCTCACCCGCCGACGTGAGAAAGCGCAAATGCCCAATTGGGGAGAGCGGCCGAAAGAAAGAGGCAGAATCCGATGCAGCGAAAGCGATGGAGAAGGAGAAAGACATATTGAGGCAGAGAGCGGGGTAGAGGGAGGCCATGGAGATAGCGAATGAGACGGATGAACAGAGATAGGCGGGGACAAAGCAATAACGCGAGAGATAGAGCACGAGAAAAAGAAAGTGGTAGGAAATGGGATAAGGAGAGAGATAAGGAGACGAGTAGTTGTGTGCACGGAGAGGTCCTCAGCGATAGGCACAGGGTGAAAACGGAGTTGCACAGCGAGAGAGATGTCTCGCGCGCTCGACAGATTGCGAGGCAGATAGATACTGAGACTCTCGCGTTCCGCGCGTTTCTTTGCGAGGTTACAAGGCCAGGGGAGGGAAAGAGTACGTATGTGTGGAGCCGTCCTCCCTTGGCGTCGTCTCTCTTTGAACTCGTGCTCTCGTTTTTTCGGACACAGAGACACTCTTGCGAACGTGCAGGTGGCCGTAGAATCTGCAGACAACGGGATTCAATAACGTTTTGCTTTTCGTAACCAACCAAACCTGGCGTCCAGATAAACCCCGCGTATGCCTTATGCTCCTTCCATCTGTCTCGCTTTTTTGCCTCCTCGTCCGTTTCCTCCGTTCCTTTCTCTCTCTGCTCGTCGGAGGTCTTCGTGCTTTTTCGCGTGCCTTCGCTCTGCCGCAAGGGGTTTTCAGTGAAGGCGTAGAAGGCGGCTTCGCCAGCTGGCGGCTAGAAACGCGTTTGCGGTTCATCCTTTTCTTCG
>NC_018398.1:6018637-6061372 GCF_000208865.1 Neospora caninum Liverpool | reverse complement strand
CGGCCGATCATCTTCCTCGTTGGAACGAAAATCGGTACGAATCGAGATCTGTTTGTGCGTGCTCGAATTGTTTCGATTTTGTCGACGGACATATTCTGCTGTCTGCTGTTCCCGAGAGAGCGCGTCGACCGCCGGGGTTCTTCAGTCCGGTTCGCGTTCTCGTCACTGTCATTCTTCTGCGAGAGCGCGTTTTGCTGTCGTGTCTTTCTTTTCTTTGTGTCTTTCCTCGCGCGGGGGGATCCATGTCGTCTTCCGTCGTCGTCACAGCTCTGCCGCCTTCTCGACGCGTCTCTCTTTGTCACCACCTTTCTTCAGAGCTCCCTTCCGACCTTGTCCTCTGTCCGGAGTTTGCCGTCTTGTCTTTGTCTCTCCATCTGCCTGTCGGCCTGGCGCCGGCATTCTTCCTGCTCGCGTCCACGTGCGATTTTGCCTGTCCCCAGTTGCCACTCTCTCGCTTCCCCTTCCGCGCCTCGCTGCACTTCCCCTCACCGCGTTCCTCTCCCCTTTCGCATGCAGCCCTTGTTTTTTCTTCTCCGTTTCCTGCAGATGTTGACCCCACATCGGAGACGGTGCAACGCGTCCTAGGCGAAGCGGAGGTCTACGCGTGAGTGTCGCAGCCTGTCTTGCTAGTGTTTCTTCTCTCGGCCGCGTTCAGCGACTCCTCTCTTTGCCGCTTTGCCTCGTCTTTCGCCTGGGCGTAAAGTTCGCAGAGCGCTTCTCTTTTTTCTCTGGGTTGCACGCAGGCAAACGAAATTCATTCGCTTCTGGAAAGTCTCGGCCACAAGCGGGAAGAACGTAAACAAAGTACGTGCAGCAAAACCAGCCGTAAAGACGCTGCAAGTGCCTACCCCTTGGCCTGACTTCACAGATGTTTCCAGACTCTCGCAGAAACAACAGACATCGAAAATCACCGATGCAACTCTCCCTCTGTATACATATATATATACATACATGCCGATAATATGGAGGAGATTGGTTTACAGTATATATATATATATATATATATATATATGTGTGTGTGTGTGTGTGTGAGTAGTGCATCGGCGTGTACATGCGGTGCGTTGCTTGAGTCGAGAGGAAGACGTTTGTGTGGAAAGGGAGGTTGGGCGACGCACCATCTGGCCTGTGAAGTCCTCATCTCTATTGACATGTTGGAATCAGTGCCTGTTCTTGTTTTTTCAGATGTTTCAGGAGATGGTGTATCGCATTCTAGGCTGCGTGATGCTTTGGGACATTGAGTACGAAGAGGTATGCTGCATCGCCGTGGGCGCGTCGCTTCACATTCGTGTTCTCTGAAACAATCGCTCAACAAAGCAGCTCATAAAGGGAAGGATCATTCACCGTCCTCAGTCATGAGCGGTCCTGGTCGTCTCCACCCACGAGTGATACACAAATATACAGGCACTTATATCTGTCTACAGGCAATGCGCACAAAAAATATTATGTGTACATATATATATATATATATATATATATATTTACCTATATATATTAGTATTTTTACATGCATTCGGTGCACGCATTTCCATGTACAGATAATGGGCATATATATATATATATATATATATATATATATATACGTACGTACATACATACATACAATATATATATATATATATATATATATATATACGTACATATGTAGGTATGTGGATAGGTAGAAGTGAGTTGCCGAGTGGTCGTGTGTAGTCATTTGCGCCTTTGTCGATGTATTGGGGTGTCAACGGAGTGCACAATTCAACCGTATCTATCCAGGTATGCAATTGTTGCCGTGTCTGTCCGTTTTGCTGGCTACTTATCTGTGTCGCATTTCTGTTCTCAGTGCGTGGGAAGATTGAGAAAACTAGGCCTCGTCTCTTTTTCCGTGCACCGTGCATGTTTGTCCCCGCTCTCTTTTCAGGATTCTGAGTCGGAAGAGGAAGAGAGCTCATGCGCCCTCATGTGAACGGGAGAGAGGAGACGACAGACGGAGGAGACGCAAATCGAGAACCGGATGGACACGAGGAAGCAAAGAGGCACTGGAGAGGACAAGCAGGCGAAACGCAGAAAAAGGCGAGAAGACGAGGAAATCCAGCGAGGAAGAAAAGAATGAGAGGAGCAACAGAGGAGCGGAAGAGAAGGAAGCTCTGAAGGGGGCCGTGGAGTTGGACATGTCCCTTCCTGTCAGATTGCTTGGTTCGGCGATGGACGGTCCACGTTGTTTTCTGTTGATGCATGCAGTTTGACTCTATCGTTTGCGTCTTTTACAGTGAAGCGAGACGCGGGAGAGAGACCCTCAAGGCCTATCATTTTGCATCTCTCGAGAGGGGACTCAGGAAATGGCCGATTTGAAGCGTTGCTTTCTGAAAAGACG
Source organism: Neospora caninum Liverpool (assembly GCF_000208865.1). Taxonomy (NCBI): domain Eukaryota; phylum Apicomplexa; class Conoidasida; order Eucoccidiorida; family Sarcocystidae; genus Neospora; species Neospora caninum. The sequence continues at coordinate 6,059,019 of NC_018398.1, read as the reverse complement.
TCAGACTCAGCTTTTCGTCTTTAGACAATCCCTGGAGTGACAGCGAGAGAGAGACGCGGGGCGCGTGGACATTCAGCAGGCCGCGAAGGATCTCCGCGCGCAGGTGTCTCGTGACAAGCGGTTCCCTTTCCTTCTGGAGGTTTTGGATGACACTGGAGCCTCCGTGCGACAAACATTCTCGTGAACGAGATCAACGAAAAAGGGGCTGCGCTATCGGAGGCAATGGTTTGTTGTTCGCTCCCCAAGCAACGAAGCAAAAGAGAGAGGCCAGCTAAAGAAGCAGCGGGAGAGAGGGAGAGAAGGCGAAAGGGAGGTAGACAGGTAAGCGGAAGGGGAGATAGACAAGCAGGGAGACAGAGAGGCAGAGAAGGAGAAGGACAGATAGAGGAGAAAACAGATGAAGCTAGAACGAAAGCGGAAAGCAACGAAAGCAACAGAGCGCGAGAGACAGCGAGAGAGCGGAGGAGACGAGCGAGACAGGGAGACGGAGAAAGAGCAAGCTCGCGCGCCACATGCGGCGGGGGAGGCGGAGCAGTCACTGATAGTCGTTCGAGCAAGAACATGTTCTCGATTCCAGGACAGATAGAGGAAATCAGAGCATGGCATCTCGAAAAACGCAGAGATAAGGCAGATATACTCGGGTAGCATTAGGCGCAACTTCCCGGCTAAATCTCACACATTCTGAGTGAATCAGTGGACAAACAGGACACAGACCGGTGCACACCGGAATATTTGTATACATGTGTATGCACACATATGCATATATATATGTATATATATGTATATGTATGTATATATATATATATATATATATATATATGTATGTATATGACTATATGTACATGAAAATCTGTTGAGAGGTCTGTCGAGAAACAGACGAAGTGAAGGAAATACAGAAGATCAGCGAGTGCGACGAGAAGCTACGGGTGCATCGTTCATGAGCTGTCGACGGCCGATGTGGAGAAAGCGAGTGGATCAAAAAGACAAAATGTCTTTCGTCTTCCCTGCGGCGAGTTAATCCTCGGTGTCGTCCTCTCCGTTTCTTCCTCCCACTAACTCTTCGTGTCTCTGCTTCCCAAACAGATATCTCCTTAACGTGACGGTCTGCAAACTTGCAAGATACCTCTTCTCTCCAGCACCGTCGCCGTCTCTGCACTGTGTGTTTCTCTCATCCTTCGTGTCATTCTTCGTTTCCTTCTTCGTTTCTCTCTTCTGGTCTCCTTCTTCGTCTCTTTCTTCGTTCTCTGCTTCCGCTTTCTTCTGCGACTCCGGTCTGTTCCGGCCTTGCCACTGGCCGCCCAGCTTCTCAGACGTCCTCCGACTTGTGGCTTCGAATCATGTTCCGCTGGAGAATGTGGGGAAGCGCCCTCCGAGCGGCGGCGGCTTCCAGCACGACGACTTCGTCGTGGTCGAGGTCGAATCTGAAAAAAATTCACGAGCGGCAGCGAATCTCTCTTTCAACCTCCCTCTGCCTTCCACGCTGCTCGTGCCTCGGCCGCGAGAGAGAAACCAAACCGATGCCGCTTTTCTCGTGTGTCGAAATACCGCACACAGCTAGGGCCTCACTACGCCTGCAAACTACTGTTGAGCCGGCTGTCCCTCGGTGCTTCGTGCGAGTTTCACCTGGCTTCGTTCTCTCGTCTTGAAAAAGGCCGTTAAGATTGCCTGTCTCCGCGAGGTCTCAAACATTTGCCAATCTCTAGGTGCCATGAGAGCATACAGGGAAAACGGGAGACGTGCCTCGGCGCCTCCCCATTTCCCGTGGAAACACAGATTTCCTTTCCCTCCCCTTTGGTCATTCATTTGCGAAAATGTATACATGTATATACATTTGTATATGTTTAGATAATTGTCCCCGTACAGTGTTATGCCCTGGAATTCTCCATGTGTATGTATATGCATACATGCATTTCAATTTGCATCGCTGTGTACATGTCCAGGTGTTCGCATCTCCTGATACACAAATATGCATATCCATCAATCTACGTCTCTTTATAACCCCATGTAATTATATATATTTGCATATATACGGCACTGAAGCTCTCTCGTTTGCGTCTCGGATGTGTTGCCTTCACTGTCGCTCTCTACGGGGACGTGGACCATCCGCAGGCCGAAACTTCTGTCATGAGAGAGGCTGCGAGGAACACCCGCCAGCGACCGCGCGCGCGTGTTTCCATCAGCCTTTGCTTACTACGCTGTCCTCATTGCGTACCTCCAATATTCCTCAGTCGATTTCTCCACGAGTTCCGCAAGGTGTTGTAGGGTCTTTACACTCGTCCCATTAAATTGCTGAACTTGGACGTTGTGGAGGTGCTCGTAGCCGACTGTGAACAGAATCGACACATCGACAAAGTCACGTTCCCATAAGGCTATCAAGATCACCCAACGCTTATATATATATATATATATATATATATATATATATAAGTACGGCGATCGAGCGACAAGGGTATTCAAAAATGTGGAAGAGCTCGCCTGCTTTGTTACGGTAAAGGAACACGGTGAGACGATGGCCATCAGTCTCGCTTTCGCCGCAACCGTGGCTTGGACGGTGGAGACAATCGGCAGTGCTCCCGGCCTCCCTGTGTATATACACTGCCCAGTTCGTCTCGCCATTCCTGCTTGCACTCCCTAGCCGTCAATCTAGACGTCTCTCTGTATTATCTCTACCTGTCTCTACCTCTCTCTGAGCTTGTCTCTCTCTAAAAGTCGAAACCTGAATCTACCTATTTATCTCTTTCTCTCTATCTGGTTCTCGCCTTTGCCTTTTATGTTTTGCATTGTTTTTCTGAGATGGGAGAGAGCCAAGCGTCCTTTTTGCGCACCTGTGACGTCGTGGGCGAGGACGTGGCTGAGGATGACGAATTGCTCGCCGGGGAACGACTGGAATCCGTGTTGCCATTTGTCGAGGAGTCGGACTGGAGCGCGCGATTCGAAGTCCTCGCCGTACTCGCTCTTCAAGAACGGTTCCGAAAGCGGGACGAAAACGAGGCCGCCGACGATGAGGTATTGCGGCCGTCGCAAGTCGCTGTTCGCGGGGACGAGCAAGCTGAGTTTCCCCACGCTGAACGTTTCCTTCCTTTCCTTGTTGCTTCTCAGAATCTTCACTGCGCAACGCTCCCCGACATACATCTGACTCAGCAGCCACGTGAAAAGAATCCTCTCTCCGTTTCGAAAGGCCACCGTGCCGTCGCTCGCAATCTTCTTGCCACTGATCTCCAAAAGAATATCCCCCTTCTGCAGCACCTCCTTCGCCGCGCCTCCGCCATCCAACTGGAAAAGAAAACACAGTACACAAAAAATATCTATATCTATCTCTCCTTCTCTCTCTATACCTATGCTTTACCGGGGGAGAACGATATACAACTGTGTGTGCTTGTGTGTGTGTACGTGTGTGTGCCTGCTCGTGCTTTCCAGTTCAATGTCTGTGTAGCAGCCAACCATCTCACGGACGCATTCGTGCAGCCGTAGATGTGAACATGTCTGAGAAGGCGCGTACATCGCGATTTTTCCTCTATCCACAACGTTCATATACATAGCAGGCGTATATATATATATATATATATATATATATATATGTACAAATGGAGTTAAGTACAGTCACACGTCCACGAACACCACCACATAGGCATGCATAGTTACATTCAGTCACAGAGGTCCATCGACGGCTACCAACATATGTATATATCGATAGTGTTAGAAGGGTCAAGATAACTTCCCGTGCGATTATTTAGGACAGTGTATGTGTGTGGAAGTCTGTACCTTTTTGATGAGAATGCCCTCGTCCTTGGATTTCAGAGCGAGTGCCTGTCGCAGCGATTTATTTTCCAACTTTTGCCAGGTGAAGCCTCCGTCGCCAAATCCGAGACAGCGACCGTGCCGGCGATAGTCCTCCAGGAAGTGCCCTACAACCTGGGCACAGTCACCCGCGCGCACACATTCCGCTGAGTGAAGGAGAGACAGAGAAAGAAACGAGAGAGACGACGAGCGAGAACGAGAGACAACGAGAGAGCGTGGCAGACGAGGGAGAAAGAGCGAGAGAAGGGGAAAGAGAAAAATAGCAAAAGAAAGAGAGAAGGAAGAGAGAGAAGGAAGAAGGAGCAGCGAGAGAGAAGGAGAGAGCGCCTCATGGGCGCATGCACGGTCTCTGAGAGTCTCGCAGCGCACCTCGCTCGGAATGATGTAGCCAATGTTTTCGGTGTCGCCATCCTTCAAGCTCTGGAAGGCGATCCCGACGCACTGGCTATCCCTGTTCAGAGCCGGTCCGCCGCTGTTTCCCGGATTGATTGCGGCGTCGATTTGAATGGCGAGCAAACTGCACGAACCCAGGCAGTACTGCTGTAGGTCTGTGCGCGAGACAACGCCCTGAAGAGAAAATGGATCCGCAGAGAAAGTGGACAGTGCGCGATCTAAAGACCATAACTAGACAGATCTGACGAAGAAAAGGGAGACGCGTTGGGGTGCGCTCAGGAAGCGGAAGGCGGGATAGGCGCGTGCGCCTGTGCACCCGGAGTCAAACTCAGAGATGAGATTCAGGGAACCAAAACGTTCCACGCTTTTCTCGCTGACGCGGCGGCGTTCGCGTTGCGGAATTGGCCAGAAATTTCAACGGCCGCTCCTTTCCTTTGTCTCGCCCGTCCGCCGCGCTCTGCCCACCTGGGTAACTGAGGAATTGTCGCCGCCAAGGGGATATCCAACGACCGTCACCGGATCTCCGAGGCGCGGTGAGGCTCCCCACTGGAGCGGCGGGCCGAGACCTGAGGAGATGGAGAAGAAGCAAAGAAGAAGACGAAGGGAATGAAAGAAGAAGAAAGAGAAGACAGAAAAGAAGAAAGAGAAGGGGGAAAAACGAAGAAGTCAAAGTGACTGCGCAAGAAGAAAGACAAGCTAACATCACAAAAGGGGACAGAGCGCGGAAACCCTCACAGAGACCGGAAAGAGAAAAACTGGAGAGAACTTGTGGAGAAGAAGCAACGATAAACAACACAGAGGAATCTCGCTCGCGACACCCCCCTTGCCCTAACGGGCGTGGATGGGGCGACAAGAGGCCGCGTATCGGAAAATAAAAATTCAAGGACAGTCGCAAGAACAGACAACACCGAAAATAAGCGAATGTCAGGTGGAGACGGAAGCTGCTAAAAAACTGTCTGTGGATCTTTCGTGACTCACCTTTCCAAAAGTCGGGGTCCGAGACGCGCAGCATCGCCAAATCACACTCGAGGCCAATGCAAAGAACCTCCGCTTCATACTTTTGGTGGTCACCTCGCTTGCGAACCTGGAGAAAAAACACCACAAACAAACAGAGACACAACCACAAAAACTATATACATATATATATGTTTATCTATATATGTATATGTACACGTATATGTATGCATATATATATATATATATATATATATATACCAAAAGAGTATGCGCGCGTTATAGATCTATAGGAAGTCAGGAGACTTACTTGCACGACGGCGGCGTGCTCAACGGAATGGGCATTGGTGAGGAGACACTTTTCTCCGTTCGCGTCGAGGGTGACGAAGCCGGTGCTTGTCGAGGTCGTTTGACGCCTCGTCGTCCAGGGTTGGCTGTAGTTCGGCTCGCAGTGCGTGCAGAAGACCTGGCGAGCGAGAGAGAGAAAGAGCGGAAACGAAGGCGAGAAGCGGTGTGAAAAAAGAAGGAAACGGCGAGGCAAACGACGCGGGAAAGCGCGAGAACGCGCGATCAAGACTGCGAGGAGAAACAGAAAGGCAGCGGGGAAGACAGGGAAGCAAGGCGAGAGGCGAACAAATCGATTGGGAACAAAGCGAGCGCCAAGGGAAGAATTAGGAGAAGCGAATGCAGAGAAAGGCAAAAAAAGCCTGGGGGCAAAGCAAACACCGCAGAAGTTTCATCGTTCTTTGCCCTCAGCGTACTTTGAAAACAGTGTTGGGCACCTCGCTCTTGAGAATCGTTTTGACCGCCGCTTCATCGACGACGCTGTCTCCTACTCGTGGAGGCACTTCATCGTCGGTGTCGATACATCCCAGTCGATCCTCATCTTTGGCCTTTCGTTGAGCAGCTGTCCCGCCTCGGCCCCTTTCTCTCTTTCTCTCACGCGCGCGAGTTCTTCCCGTGTCCTGTTTCTCCTGTCGCCTTCCTTCCGTTTCTGCGCCTCGCTCGGTCTCGCGAAGTCCAGCTGAACCCCGGCGCGAAGAAGAGAGAGAACTCGCCGTCTTCGCCTTCTTGTTAGAGGCTGCCTCCGCACGCGCTGAGCTGTCTGGAGCAGTGCGGCGAGAAGACGCCGCAGGCACAAGACGCTTCTCCCTTCCAGGCCCCTGCGCGTCCCTCTCGGCTTCTTTGGCCTCCTGGCTGTCTCCGGTCGTGCGGCGGGAAGAACGCGGAGAAGAGGGGAAAGACGACCGCTCGCGTTTGCGCGACGCCGAGGCAGAGACTGGGCGAGCGGCGCTCCTTGAGGGCCGAGTCGAACGCGACGACTCTTCTGTATGCACGCGGAAACAGGAGAGCAAACCACTAGCTCTGAGTGACGAAGCGAGACAATATTCCAGGACACTCTCGAACTCCCTAGGAGATCCTCAACCCAGTCTTATCTTCACCGACGCAAACAATCAAAGAAACACTGTATATATATGCATGCGTGCATGTATTTGCAAACAGATATATATATATATATATATATATATACATGACGAACCACGGTAGGCGGTTGTTGAAAGACACGAACAGGAAGCGAGGCAGAAGTAGAGGAAGACGGGTCGCCGGGAGGACGTATGGAACGGCGAGCATACGAGGCGGACGGCCGGGCTGTGTTTTTCGTGTCAGTCAAATATCTCGTGTTTTCAGAAATATCCTTCCAGGTGCTTTGATCTTAAGTCTATTTCGGCGTATGCAAAGAAGAAACATTTGTTGCCAGTGTCACCTGAGATGTTCTGGCCTTTCTAGAGGCCTTGCATTCGAAGTGTGAGGAAGCGGGAGGCAAAGAGACGCAGAGAGGCAAAAAGAGGAGACGAGGCGGAGAGACGGTGCGTGCAGCAAGAAGCGGGAAAAGGGTGGAGGACCCCGAGTTAGAAGAGACACAAAGCCGATAAAAGAGAAACAGGGACATGCAGAGGAACGCGCACGAATCGAAAGAGGGATGAAGGGAAGCGTACCCTGGGTAGCTGAGCGTTGTGGCCTCTGGCGAGATGGTTCGTTATTTTTCTCGAGGCTCTGCAGATTGTCGAAAACCTTTTTTGTCGCCGTTTTCGCGCGCGAGCTCCCCGCAGGTGCGGCCTGCGGAGGTGGTTTCGACTGAGAAGAGACACTGGGAGAGAGAGAAGAAGAAGGCGCATTCTCATCAGCGGACGATGCCCCCCGAGAGGGGCGAAGAGCCTGCGAACGCACAGGCGCCATGGGAGATTCCAGACGAGAAGCGAGCGGGTGTCGCGTGATGTTGGCGAGAAAGCCGAGAGCGAGAAGCTGGAGAAAGGAGAGGGGGAAGAAGGACGGAAAAGGGGGGAAAAGAGACAGTAAAAGGGAGAATGCTCAAGAGAACAGAGGGGGAATGGCTGCGAATGCGCCGGGAGAGCCGAGAGGAGCGAGTCGGCGAGAGAACACGAAAGGCCGGAAGAACGCCTCGAAGAGCAGAGAGGATGACGGGGTGAAGACGATGGAGTGGGGACGAAACAAAGGCGCGCAGGGAAGGAAAGACAAGGACGTATGCCCCGCCGAGTTGGGAATCTGCCGAGCGGTCAACCCGGAAAGAACGCGCTGGAGGACGAAAACCTGTCGATACACCCCAGGAGTCGCTAGGCGTGGCGGCTTGGCAGTTGCCCTTTATCGGGGTACCTTTTCAAACAGAGAAGGAAAGGGCAAAAATTGGGAAAGAGACGGTCTCACTGTCGAGTGACATACCGAGAGAAGAAGTGTCAGAGACGGAGTCTCTTTGCGGGGAAGACGCGCTCGCTCGCCGCCTCTCCCCGTGAAGTTGACTCATCGAGCAACCGGTTCGAGAAAAAGAGTCGGTTTCGATTACGAAAAAAAGACGCGGAAAGACGGTTTCCTCTCCCTGTTTGTCCACGGATCGTTTGTGCGAAGACGAGCTCGCTTTTCGGGAGCATGCAATCTGTCTTTCCTGCATGCGCTCGACATGCAGCCATCCGCTTCACGAGGAAGGAACAACCTTTCTGTTACAGAAAACCGTCCCTTAACTTTGTCTGTTTTCCTCGTGGACATTTTTCGCTTCGCGGTTTTCTCTTTTTCCGCTCGTCTCGCGCTTTCCTTCTCCTCCACTTCCAATCGCGACATCCGCGCCTCCCCACAGATTCGCTGTGTACGGCGTTGAGTCGACAGACTCGCAGTCGAACGCACGGAGAAGACGGAAAAGAGAAGAAATCAACGAGTTGAGAGAGTGAAATGACTCGTGGAAGAGAAGAAAGGGCCCAATTTAAGAAAAAACTAAAAAGCGGAAAAGCAGATGACGTGGGAGATGGGGCAGGACGCAAGGAGAGGAACGCGTGAAAAATTTTGACAGGGCAAACGCATCTAGATAACGCTCCCTTACAGCGTCGAGCATCTTTCCTTTTCTTCCGGCACCTCGTATGTGGAACTTTTCCTCTCTGTGAGTTATACGCCGCCCGTCGGTTCTCTGAGAGGAAGAAGAAGAAGAGAAAGAAGAAGAGAAAGAAGAAGAGAAAGAGGAAGAGGAAGAAAGAAGAAGAGAAAGAAGAAGAGAAAGAAGAAGAGAAAGAAGAAGAGAAAGAAGAAGAGGAAGAAGAAGAGGAAGAAGAAGAGGAAGAAGAAGAGGAAGAAGAGGAGGAAGAAGAAGAGGAAGAAGAAGAGGAAGAAGAGGAGGAAGAAGAAGAGGAAGAAGAAGAAGAGGAAGAAGAGGAGGAAGAAAAAGAGGAAGAAGAAGAGGAGGAAGAGGAGGAAAAAGAGGAAGAAGAAGAAGAGGAAGAAGAAGAGGAAGAGGAAGAAGAAGAGGAAGAAGAAGAGGAAGAAGAAGAGGAAGAAGAAGAGGAAGAAGAAGAAGAAGAGGAAGAAGAAGAGGAAGAAGAAGAAGAAGAGGAAGAAGAAGAGGAAGAAGAAGAGAAAGAAGAAGAAGAAGAGAAAAAAGAAGAGGAAGAGGAAGAAGGGCGACTTTGCTCTGGTTGTGCGTCCGTTGTGTTTCTCCATCACGGGAGGCCACCGCTTTTCATCGGTTTTCTGTGCTCCGTTTCACTCTCGCACCTAGACTCACGCAAGTACCTCCACAGATTCACTTCTTTCTCTTGGTCGGGCACCCGCTATTCCCCTTCTTCCTCGCCGCCGTCCCTCAGCACCCCTCCACCATGGCATCCCTGCAGCCGCCTCCTCCCGCTGCCTCCTCTTCTCCCTCGTTTTCTCCCGCCCCTTTCCCCGACTCGATGCCTTCTCCTTCGCCTGCTGGCCACATAAAGTTGTCCTCGCCGGCACGCTCGCAGCCGCTTCGCTTGCTTTGCTGGTTTCTGTGCCACAACGACTACGGCGACTTCCGATTTGAAGAACTGGAGGCTTTGGCGGAGGAAGAGGGGATTTCCCGCGAAGAGCTGTGGAGAGGAGAGACGGCTTTTGCCTCCCCCGTGAATCCCAAGCCTGCCTCCTCTCGGTCGGCTCCCAAGCTGATTGTCTCTCAGCCGCCTGTCTCTGCTCTTTTGTCTCCTTCCTCTTCGCCTTCTCCGCCGCCTCCGTCGCTCTGCTCCTCGCCGTCTTCTCCTCCCTCTCCTCCCTTTCCGCCTCTCCCGGCACCTCCTCCGCCGTCGCCAGCAGCCGCGCCGTTTCCGCCAGACTCCGTCTCTCCACTGCAAACGTCAAATCTCTCTCCTTCGCCTTGTGTCTTGCCCCGCTTTCCTTCCTCCGCACCCTCGCCGCCGGCGTCGCCGCCTCTCCCCGTTCCGCCGCCGTCTCCTTGTTCGTCTCCTTCTTTCTCGTGCATGTCTCCTTCTTTCTCGTGCGTGTCTCCTTCGCCTGGCCTCGGGCCTCACTCTGCGTCGCCTGTCACGCCCCCGTGCGCAAAAGCTTCAGGCGCACACTTTGCGTACTGCTACCTTCCTTCCGAGGCCGTCGCCGAGAGGATTCTAAAAAAGAGCATTTTGATCCGCGCGTTCATCGAGGTGAGACTCGACACCTTAAAACTCGAACGCAAAGCCAGAAGACACGGCACGTTTCTGACCCTCGCATGCAGAGGAGGCGGGACACAGAGTCGCACATATATATATATGCATATATATATATATATATATTTGTATATATGTATATATATGTATATATATCCGTGTGCACATCCTTTTTTTGCAAGTGCTTGTACGTGCAAGAGATGTCAAACGCAGATCTCCGGGTGCGCATACACAGTCGTCATTTGCGTCGACGACGCGAAGTCGACTAGAAAAAACAAAAGATGGCAAACGCATTCAGCGACTGTGGTCGCAGCAGTGCGAAGGCTCTCGGGCAAACAGCGCCACGGGTTGGAACGGCAGCGTCTCTAGTTTGCATGCAAGACAACAAGCCCTCTACGCGTGCTCAAACATTTTCGAATGCGTAGGAGTGCATCTGTATGTGTTTGTGTCCCTCGCGTTTTGTCTTCTCGCGGAGAGAAATGCAGCTTTCCCGAGAGCAGATACAAACCTTGTGTCTGTCTCTTTGTATCTGTCTACATGCCGAGAGTCGAACTGTTTTACCGTTGATTGTGTGGCGTCTTGAGGGCTGACGAAAATCTGGACAGATAGCAGTTGCCTCCCAGCGTTGTGTTTCTCACACTGCGTCGTCGCGTTTCCGGTCTGTGTCGTTTTTGCAGGTTTGGGCAGAAGAGCAAACTTACCCAGAGGTCTTGTCGCGCATGCAAGAGCCGGGAAATGTGTTGCTCTTCCGTCGCTATATTAACGACGAGCGCACGTGGGCTTTTCGCGTGAAGGCTTTCGGCAAGTCGCTCTCGGTCGAGGAACAGCGAGAGAAAATGAACTTTTTTTCCACTCTGTTCAAGGGAACTGAAAAAGTTTCTCTCGACAATCCTGACATCACGCTCGCCGTAGCGGAGGTATACGCCACGAAAGGGGAGGCGAGTCCGGTTTACAGTCTCTGCGTGGAAAACGGTCTTTTTCCCTGGGAGATCCTCTCGCGTGTGGACCCCCGTGCAGCGGCAGGAAGAAGACACGAATGGGACGGGACCGAAGCTGCCTCTCGTCTGCTGGACACAGAATCCAAAATTCTTGTGCTTCCTGCAGCCGCCGAGCCGTTGGCTACTCTCTCCGCTGACGTGAAATCAGAAAGACGACGAATCGCGAGTCGAACGCACACGAGTCGTCCCGCTGTTCACCGGTAGATGCATATATCTATATATATACCTATATATATGCATATATATATATATATATATGCATATGTAGCTGTAGATATACGGGCACATTTTAAAGTACATCTTGCGAGAGAGAGATAGATAGGTGAACTATGTTGACGCACATATTTAATAGGCAGGTAGAACGCATATGGAGACACCCAAATCTCGGCGAGTAGATGGAGAGCAAGCAGTAGCCGGGTACCAGCGTGGAGAGGGGTTAAGAGCGGTGGAAACGGAGACAGTGTTCGGCGCGTGGACGACAGTTTGAGGCTGTATCTTTGTTCCGTTACAGACGCGTGGAAGATCCGTTTCTTCCTGTGGGATCTGGCTTTCCAGGAATGGGTTCATGCCACGGAACCCGGGGCGCGACCTGCCGAGAAGCCTCTCCGCATTTTTTTCGGCCGAGAAATCGCTTCGAGGCACGCGGACAAAAACGCGCAGCCTTGGTGGTGGCCTCTGCGTCTCTCCCGTCGCCCCGTCCTCGGCCCCACTTCCCTCGACGTCGAACTCGCCTTTCTCATGTGTCACCAAGTGAGAGAAAGAGCCGGAATCGGCTTCGCGAATAAGCCGGAGGCTCTCGCGGAGACGCCGGCCCTCCCCCGGTTTGCTTGATGCATCTGGCGAGAAAGCGCAGCCCGGTCTCTCTGGAATGCGAGATCTCTTCGAGAGGACGAGGAGATACAGGCACGACCATTATTGGGGCAAGCGTAGCTGCGGCCAAGGTGCGCTGTCAGGGTGTAAGGTTTTGCTATTTGTATTACATGGATCGGGACGGAGGAGCTTGCAATCAATGAAACGCCGTCTTGAATCTCGTGCGGGTTTCTCCTTTCAGGCACATATCAAGCGTGGAAGTTTGGTTCTCGATCCATTTGTTGGAACTGGAAGCATCCTCATCTCTGCATCGTACTACGGGTACACGAGCCTCTGGTCTCGAAAGCGTCGTTTTCGCCAGAGTTGCCTTTGGCTGCTCACAATTATGCCTAATTCGCGAACAGAACCATCTATCTATCTATCTATCTATCTATCTATCTATCTATCTATCTATCTATATATATATATATATATATATATATATATATATACGGATAATGCATATAGATGGATGTAATTATCGAGGTTCGCATATGTTCGTTGATACTTGCATCTAGTCTTTGGTACGTATGGGTTGGAAGTGTAGGTCTGCATCGACAGTCAACGCGGATATTCCTTTCCCTTTTTTGGTTGCATTGCCTGGGCCAGAAGCACAGGTGAAAACTCCCACTGATCGTTGTTGCCCATCTCAGGGTCAATAACATCGCAGAGCGCAGATGGGTTATATACACATTCAAATATTTATCCATATATATATATATATATATATATATATATATATACATACGTATTCGAGTATTTCTTGACACAACCCGTTTGTGGATGAAAAGAGCCTTGCGGCCTCTGCGTGCGTGGGATGCAGCGCGACGTGTATAGGCTCGGACATTGACATTCGCGTGCTCAAGGGCTACAGCGTCGCGTATCTGAATCCTCACCTAAATCACCCTCCAGGCGGTGAGAGAACCTGAAAGAGATGTTTGCAGGACAACGGGAGACATGCGACCGTCCTACCGAGCGTCCGCAGCGGCTTCGACGCGGTCCAGGCTGTCTCGTGGCTGAGAGGCCTCCGGGCAAAATAAGAAACCATGATGCGGATCAACATGGAGCGGAAGAAGCTAGCTCGTCCTCAGCAGACACGCGCGCTGCGGACGCATGGCATGACTGGAACCAGGCAGTGCATGCGGTGGCGCGCATGCAAAGGGGAGATCGCGCGAACAGTTTCGAGAAGCTGCGCACGCGAGAAAAGCGAATCGGAGGCGAGAGGGGTGAAGCCCCGAGCCGGCCGAGGAGGGGAGTCGACTTCGTCCCCTCGTTGGTGTGTGGAAGAGCTTTTCGAAACGCTGAGGGCATGAAGAATAGACCGTTGGAACCCCTGACTGACGAATGACCGACGCCGAACAAGGACAACGCGTGCCTTTTGTGCGCGTGTTTGACTCAGCGAAAAAAGACGTTTTTCGGAATTTCAAGGAGTACGGTTTGGCACGCCCAGAGATCGTTCGTGGGGATAACGCGGCGTGGGTAAGTTACACATCAGCGCTGTCAGATGATTTTTTGTTATAAAACACGCCTTTACATCCCCCCCTTGATGTTCATTCCGTGTTGGCCATCGAAGCGCCTCAAGGCTCTCGCCTTTCTCATTCCACTCTCGTTCTCGATCGCCTCTACAGACTAGCCTTGAGAACCCGTCGCCCTTGTCTTTGTGGAGTCCTTGGCCGTGCCGCACGCTTCTCTCTTCCTCTCTGCAGCCGCCCTGCGTAATCGCATCGACTCGCGTGCTTACATTTATCCCCACATGCAGTTCCTAATGCTGTCCTCCACGCTGCCTTGCAGGATAAGATATATATATATATATATATATATTAAGATATATATATATATATAGGTCTATGCATATATGCTAGTTCGACACTGTTTGAGTGACAACTGCGCGATGGCGTGTTTTGTGTGGGCGAGTGAACACCCGTTTTCGCGACCGTCTCTCCAAGCAGTGGAGCGGCGCGGGTTTTTTTCGTTTCCCTTTTTTCTGTGACTGCCCGTGTCGCTCGACTGCCTCGTATGTGTCTCTCGGCGTCACGCCTGCGGCTGCGAGGAATGTTGTTCTTTTGAAAGCCGCGTTGTTCGCCCTCTCTTCGCTCTCGGCGTTTGCAGGTATGGCGCCTGCCGCCTCCCGCCGGTGCCGAAAAAAGTGCGCGCGCCGCGGGGGGAACGAGCGACAAGAGGGAGGAGTCGGCGCCTGACAGCCCAGATCCGCCGGCGGAGACGGACACACAGGGACGAATGCGCGCGTACCTACAGCGAAGTGCGCTCGGTGGGGGCAAACCGTGGGTGGATGCGATCGTGACGGATCCGCCGTATGGTAAGATAGGTCTTTTGAGACGAAGAAAACGGACTGGAAATCGCGTCCAAGGCCTTTCCCTCAGGAAAAGGGGAAGCAATGCGGTTCAGAGGCAGGGAGGTGTTGTCTGACATATATAGGCGGCTTTCGGAGAGAGAGAGAGAGAGCGGTGGCGTCTCCGCCTCGGTTTCTGCATCGGCAATACGTACGCCGCGACGGCTCACAGCTAGAAAGCTCTGCATGCGTGGCGAGAGTCACCCTGAGAGCCGTCGATGTCCGGCTCGTGTGCGTCTCCTCTGCGCGCATGCGTTACGTTGCTCTACACGGTGGGTCGTGAAGCAAAGCGGATACCGTTGTGAGACGTTTTCCGCAAACTGATTCAGGAATCCGAGCTGGAGCCCGGCAGTCCGGCCACCAGCAGAAGCACAAACGCGTAGCGGAAAGGTCCAATGAAGAGTAAGCATGCGCTTTTTGGTCTCTGCACACATTGATAGATCGCATCGCGCCCTGATCCGTCGGTAACGGCTTATTCCCGTTGGCCTCCGCACCTATGTGGATAGCCATCCATCTTTCCTAGCGACAAACATGCCACTGCATGCATACATATATAATATATGTATATATAATATGTATATAATTTACATATAGATATATAATTATAGTATATGTATAATATATATATATATATATATATATATGTACAACGATATGCGCATACACGTATAGACAATCAATTCTACGTAACTGTGGCTTACACAAGAGTATATGTATAAATGTATCTCTGTTCCTGGACACTATATATAGATACATGTTCAGAGCTCCGTTATACGCTTGCGATGGACTCCGCTGCGTCTGATGAGCTTCCGGTGGCGAGGGGGTAATTTGGTTGCCGGGCGTTAGCTGGAGTCTCCGAACGCATGCAGAAAATGTGCGTTGGTCCTCTTTCTCTGCCTTTGCTTGAGCAGACGCCTGACGTACATCTCGCCGACGATTCTCTACGCTCCCCAGACGGTCGTGAGCGACTTGCTTAATCTGGCCGCGCGTCTCCTTGTCGACAACGGCCGCCTGGTTTTCCTTCTCCCCGTCGACTTGTCCACGTGAGCAAGAGCAAACGACAGAGACCAGAGCGAGGGAGGGACAGCCCGCGAGAACGAAAGCACGCGAGACGCGAGAAACGGACAAAAATGGGACGAAACAAAGGAGACGCGCGACAGAAGCAGAACGACAACGACAGAGAAGGAGAGAGAAAGGAAAAAAAGAGGGAGAAAGAGAGGGAAGGGAAACGAGAGGGAGAAGGATATGGAAAGAGAAAAAAAGGAGAAACAGGGTAAAGGAGCACAACAATGACAGGACTTAAAACCCTGGTGGAATGCTGGGAGCAAGGACATGGCTTCTGGTACTTTATCATACTAGCAGAGAGAAGGGAGGCGTTCAAAGGAAAGGGATTCCAATCTAAATTGAGGGTTCCGAAGGTATGCTTCCCACGAACTAACGCGATGGCTTACGTGCCAGATTAATAGTGATGATTTTGAACGTGAGGCAAGGGAGTCTCAGCTTTCACATGCTTGCAGGCTGCCGGGGGGGGGGGTGTTCGTCAGACGCGAGGAGAACGGAAGTTCCAATATTCCGTGGCTCCAAATGCGAATTCCCACGCTAAAAATGCTAATGTCCTCGCTCCCTCCCTGCTAGGAGGAAATTGAGTTGATACAGATGTTGGAGAGAGGAGATCGAACGAGAACGGTTGTTGAAAAATGCACTTTCAGAAGCCGAACACCCCCGGGTGCCCGCGTGCTTTTCTCTTCCCTCTCGCGGCTGTCCTCGCGTGGTGGCAAATCTGTGGACGCGCTCTCTCTATATTTCCTTTTCTCTCTTCAGGGCACAGGCCGAACTTGATCTACTTCGGCACGAAGACCTCGAACTTCTTGCATGCAGTTTGCAGCCGCTCTCGGGTGGTGAGCGAGAATCAGAACACGCCTGTCGTGAGCGAGCGCAAGCGATAAGAGAGAGCGAGGGAGACGTGCACATTGGGAAACAGAGCAGCACGGTGAGGCAGCCGGAACAGAGGTCGTTCAGACCAGACTTGTGCAGCAAATCTCGCGTTCTTGCTTCCTCTGTCTTTCCTCTCAGGTATTGGCCGTTATTTGATAACGATGCGTCGAGTCCCCCGACGAACAGACCACCCGGCGTGTTGAGTTATCCTGCGACTTCTCCTTTTTTGTCTCTTCCGCCTCTTCTCGACCTACCTCGTCCCCTTCCATTTCTTCATCTGTTCGTCCGTCCGCTGCCTTCGCCGGGCGTCGCTCTCCGTGTCGCGCCCAAGCGAGCGGCTCTACTCTGTCTAGCTGAATTTGCGATTTCCGCTAGGGTTTTATATATCGCAGTTTCTTTGCGCGCGTTTGGCGCCTCCCGTCAGAGGTGGGGAGGCGCGCTGGGAGCCTCACCACCCTTTGCCTTCTGGAAACCGAAGCCGACCTTGTGTGCCGGGATGGCGTTTCCCCCCCCGAAGTCCGTGAAAAAGATGACGCGGGGCTCCCACGGCTACAGACTTGTTCTCCCACAGGTCGCCGTGCTTACCCCGTTGTTGTGCTGTCGGCAGACTCACGCAAGGGAGGTGTGATGTGCGTGAATCGGGTGCGGTCCGGTTTTGCCCTTTTCTCGTAAAAGACGATCCGTCGGGTCCCGTGGTCGTGGGACTTGCATTTCAAACCCTCCGGCTAAAGAGCAGACGCCTCTCGTCGGTTCGCGCATGTCACTGCTCTTTGTGTCCATGTGCTCCCTTTCCCGGGGGCTGGAAACCATTGCCACACATCGCCTTCTTGGAGCTCGCTTCCGCCTCGCGAAGACAAAAAAGAACGACCGCCTATTGCAGGACCGAATCCTCTCTCGCGTTGCCCCGCCTTTTTCTCTATTTCACTCATGTCCTCTCGCTTCCTCTCTCGACCTGTCGCTCTGTCCTGATGGAAAACATACAATATATATATATATATATATATATACTACGCTTTTGCGTGAGTGTGAAAGGGTATAAATACATCGATAGTTGTATTATTTGTGAACAGCGGAGCGGCGGGACGCGCTTTGCTCTCCGTTTGTCGACGGTGTCGGAATTAGACAAAAAGGCGCCTCGGTAGCCGGAACGGCCCTTTGGTGGGAACAGTTTTTCTCGCGTTGTTCGCGTGACAGGAGCGGTTGAAACGCCCAAGGAGGAGAGAAAGAAAGACGAAAATGACGGCGTCTCACCCCCTCCGAGTGCACGGCTCTGCACAGCGCTTGAGCCGAATGGGAGACTCCGAGGAGGAAGAAACGAGCGGCAGCAAGATGGGTTGTTTACATCGGTGGAAATAAAACATTGCAGAGAGCAAACATAGAACCAGAAAAGGCAAAAAGAACAAACGGCTAGGTGAGCCGTTGCGGCGCGTTGAGAATGGACCACGGTGTCGTGGGCATCCTCTCAAACGCGGGGCGCGTCTCCTCTGTCTTCCTCGTGATCGCTGATAGAGACAAGCAACAAGGAAACGATCGTACCGGGTGAAACGTTGTCAGCAGAAAGGCCTTTTTCCCGACGCCATCGCGTGCGGTCGCTCTTCACTCTCTCGACAACGACCACACAGCAGACACCCCATTTTCTTGCGAATCACAAACATCGCTCACGCTCAAAATCTCAACGCCTGCTTTATCCGTTTCCACGACACGACCCAGTGTAAAGAGTGCCTATAAAACAGGGAAGAGATATCGGCTACAGGCACCACATCTACTTCATCTGTTTACCGTCTCCCATTCCCCCCCCCCCTCTCGTGATCAGTTATCCAGCAGCGAGTCCTAGCGCCACCAGCTCTCCCCAGCCGCCTAAACTGGAGATATTCATACCCACGCCTACTTATACAAGCATATCCACATGCATATCTCTCTCCATATATATATATATATATATATATATATATCCTAGAGCGATCTTCATATTTATATATATATATATATATCTTCAAATATATCTTCATATATATATATATATATATATATATCTTTATACATATATAAGTATGCTTATGACTGTGTGGATTCGCGGTCGGTTGTTGGAGTTGACGCGTACCTTCGAGGTAGTTTTGAATCAGGGTCTTTGCTTCTTGTAGGTCCCCGTGTTGTGCGAAGCGTTCCCATTCTTTTTGATTGAAGCGCTTGGCAGCCTCCGCAGCCTGAAAGCCGATGATCACGTAGAGAGCATTGTCTCTGCCTACAGCTGGGTCCACGTCGAAGCGCAGAAAGTCTTGTTTCCCCGCTTTCGCCCCGTCCGTCGCGCGCCACTCTAGAGCCACAATGATCGTGTTTGGGTTCTCCGAAGGCCGCACGGACACCTTGTCGAGATACGTGGAGAATTTCTCGAGTTCCTCGACCTTCAGCGGCGGCGCCGGTCCGTCGGACTCCGCCTCATCGCCCCACACGCCCTGCGCGCGTCGCCCCGCGCCCCGCCTGTCGCTTCCCTCCCCGTCGCCAAACGGCGAGCCGAGCAATCCGGCCAAGTCGAGGCCGAGGATGCCGAGACCGCTGGCGGCTTCTCCCGTCAGTTCCAGCACGTCAGCGGGGCGATACCTGAGCTGGAAAAGTCCCGCGTTGTCGACGAAAAGCGTCGCCGGCAGCTTCTTTTCACTCTTCCCCAGCGCGCGACTCCCTTGGAGCGGGACAAACGCCTCGCCGTAGCTGTCGTGTTTGTGGAAGTCTCGCAGCTTCACGGCGCACGTGAACGCCCCCCGAGCGAGACACTTCAACAGCACGTACGCGCAAGCATCGGAAATCAAAGCCGGTCCAGACACGGCCGTCGAGCAGACCCGCGTAACGCCACGCGGAGGGAGGTAGTCGGTGTGCCGCGGGCCGCCAATGTGTGGATCGTAGACTCCAGCCTTCGTGCTCGCCAGCTGCGTCTCGTGCAGCTGAAAAAGGAGTTAAACAAACGCCGGAGACGAGAAAAAACGAAACGTAGAGCCACGCACGGCGTCGCGGCATCGAAACAACCACGCGTGTCGAGTGACACACTCAGAGAACAACCGTCTACACGCGCGCGTAAGAAAATATATAAATGTACATACACAAACATACCAGAAGAACCACAAACAGCTCTGTAAACGTATATACACATCCATATATAAGATAGAATTCGACACATTCACCGTATATATATATATATATATATATGTGGTTACATGTATACGTTTAGGTTTACAGTGGAGCCCGTCGATCTCCATCGAGATTCGATATATACGTACGCAGCCTCGCAAATATTTTGCTCTTTGATGTGCGTTGAATGGGGACTTCAGGAATGGCGGGAAAAGATCAGTTACGCGTTCCTTACTTGATCCTCTACATTCCGGTAGGCTTTCGCGAGGATGTATTTGCCGACCGCCTCTTCAGGAACCCTGAACGGCAGCGACGCGCTTCCTTCGCGCGAGTGGTGAACGCTGAAGCACTGCGCATCGCCAATGTGCGCCCCGAGATACCACTCGACGCGGAAGACCGGAAAGTCGAGGGCGAGCGGAGACTGGTCCCGAACCCGCAGTTCCTTTCCCACTGCACATTCGCCCTCGACAATCACGGGATGAGCCTCTGGGTCTGTGACAGAGAGAGGCTCGTCTTTTTGCAGAGTTGAAACTTCAAAGTGATACTGGCCACGATCTTCGTCTGACGAGGAAGTCTCCGATTCGGACCGTTCGTACACCGGCAGCTCTTTCAGCGGGACGTCTACCTGGAACAGGGCGGGAAGGGCAGTGGAGAGAAAACGTTGGAGGATTCGCCGGTGAACGAGAACGACGGGAGGCGAGAAGACAGGAAAGAAGCGGCCAGCAGGTCGCCAAGAACGACAGAAAGACGGCGCAGGGAGAAACCAAGATGTGCACACCGAGAAGCGAGGGGAGCGGAGATTTGAAGCGGCTGATGCAAAGCGAACAGGCGGTCACCCACGCGGAGTCATGTCACAGGCAAATCGCGGGAGCGAAACGGGAGAAAAGGCGGAAGAACGAACAAATGTTTTTTGCAAGACGACAAATGGAAGAGCCATCCGAGTCATCAACGACGCGTTTTTTGGATGTGAAGCAATTCCCCTCGTTGTGTCTGCACAAGACACCACTGCCCCGTTTTTGGTTCTCTAAACGCCCCCACACGGGGCCGGCACCGAAGAGAGATATCCGCTTGGAAAATGCGACTGACCTTGTAATCTTCCGTGTCTTCTATCGGCTTCTTCTTCTTCACGAGGTCGGCGATTTCGAACGTACCCTCGAAGCCGCCTTCGTCCTTTTCTCTCTCGCGTCCGATCTCGCGAATCGGTCGAATGTGGTTCGGCGCCTCTGTGTGCTTCATGAACTGAACAGAGACGAACGCGCGCGACGGCGACACGAAACACCTGACGCGTGTCCGGAGAAGCAAAAAGTCTCAAGGCGCGGAGGAAAGCGGAAAGGCCTCGCGCGTGCAGACCAAGGACCATCCCGAAGTCCCGCGACAGCGAGACCAAACGACGTGGAAACGCAGACAGGATGCCGCAAGGAGCCAAGCACAGACAGCGGAAGAGAGACGCAAAGAAGGGAGACCGAAAACGACAGGAAATGTGGCGAGGAAGAGGGAGACGGAGAGATGACGAAACCGTAACACAGATTAACAGGAGATAGAAAATGCCAAAGGCAGAAGACAGACAGTGAGACGCGCAGATAGATAGGGGGGAGACAAAAACGCCGAGCTGCAGAGAGGCGTGCAGCACGCCGGCAACTGACGCGCAAGACGACGGAGGGAGAACGCGAAACAGAAGGCGGAAGTGATTGCCGAGTAAACCAAGAAGGGGAGAGGGAGAAATAGACAGAAACCAGGAAGGTGAGAGGATCTCGGGGATTCGCTTACAGCGTCGGGTCGCCTCTTGGCCTGAAGGAATCAGAGCAGGCACAGGGGAATCTCGAAAAAAGTGTAAACACAG
Organism: Neospora caninum Liverpool; assembly: GCF_000208865.1. Lineage (NCBI taxonomy): Eukaryota > Apicomplexa > Conoidasida > Eucoccidiorida > Sarcocystidae > Neospora > Neospora caninum. The sequence goes on along the minus strand of NC_018398.1, from coordinate 6,037,824 downwards.
GGACACAGCGTGTGTAGGACGAGACAGACCGAACCGGAGACGCAGCGGCAGAACGGGAGACAAAAAAGGGTGGCAAGGCCCTGTCTCTCTCCGCGTTTGAAGTGCGTCCGCTGATTCCGTTCCCTCAAGTACCTCGAAACATACTGCAGACTCGAGCTCTCTCCGTCGAATTCTTGCCTGTGTCTCAGCCTCTCTCCCTCCTCTTTCATATACATGTATGTATGTATGTATGTATGTATGTATGTATGTATGTATGTATGTATATATATATATATATATAATGTGCACGTGGATCGGCTCTGGTGCAAGTCACACAACTCGAAGAGACACCGGCATCTATCTCCTTCGAAAAGGCTGTGGATGGAGTCGAGGCAAGCGAGTGACGTGTTTGTGAGAAACAGAGAACACGCGCGCATGCAGCTACACCGAAGGCGTCTACACAGGAAGTGAGGACGTCAGGCGTATGCACAGGACACGTAGAGAGGAAGACTGAGAGATCCTGACAAGGCCAACTCGCGAAATGGAGAAAAGCATGGACAACGTGTCTTCCTTTTTCCTCTGCGTACCTCGGGCCGCTTGCGTCGGGTTGTGCGCATTTCATCGCGTTCGCGTCTTCGAATCTGCACGTTGTCGATGCCCGTATCCGGCAAGTCGAGGGACTGGCTCTGTCCCATTTTGATTTTCAAGGAACTCCAAAAAACGAACGAAAACGGCGAAAAAGGCAAGCGGCGGGATTGATGCAGGGTGGACAGCGAGGAAATGTAGGAATGACATGGGCTGCCGGGGCTGACGAGAACACGAGGCTCGGAGCAAGAAAGAAGAGAGAAAACGAAAAGAAACAAAAGGGACACACACGACAGACAGCAGTCACGAGAAAGCTGGGTAGGCACCGGGCGAGAGAGGAGGAAATCAAGGTCCAGGAGAGAGAGATGAAGACGAGCCAAAAACGGAACTCACGATGGCTGTGAAAATGACATGCAGCGCTTCTTTGGCGGATTTTCAGTTCCACTCTCTCTGTCTTGAGAGGGCTGACCCTCTCTCGTTGGAAAGAACATTTCTTAGTCGATCGAGAATCAGCAGCCGCAGCTTGGTGGCTGTCTGTCTGCCGGAAAAGTTGAGAAAGCCCAACGCCCAGAGCCTCTTAGAAACATCTCCATTCTTTGCCTTTTCTGGAAGAGACCCAGGAACAAAAGACATGATACAGAGCTCCCAAGCGCCAATTTATATGTAGCAAACTTGTACGCACGCAGCGATAGATTGATGTATCGATAGAGGGTGAAATAACAAGACAAGACAGTTACAGGTCATCTCTCTCTCTGCCTATGAATATATATATATATATATTTATCGACACATTTATCCAGAATCCCTTTCTTTCAATCGCTGTCTCTGTTATCCCTTGCAGATCTGAGGGCCAGCCTCCCCCGCGACCGCCGTTTTTGTGCGGAAGAAAGAGAAGAATGAAACCGACTTTTTGTCGCCGATTCACCTCGATTATCTTAGGAAAGAAGGTGGGCAATGGTTCCAGGTTCCGAGGAAAACCCTCAAATATTTCAAAGATGCATGTCGAGGAAGAGAGAGACGTTGAGCACGGCTGTAACAATCGACAACCAAGGAGGAGGCTCGACGCGCGATTTTCGCTCTCACTCTTTTCGCCTCATCAGACACAAGGAAGGAGAAACCCCACCGTTAAATGATAGTTTTTTCTAGACGACAGAACGTCTAATCCTCATTTCTAGCCGATATGTTCAATGTCTTTTCGATCCGCAAAACTGCCGCGCGGGAACGCGACGCACACGCTCCGGGGGACGGGGAAAAAGCTGGTCAATCTGTTTTTTTCGGCCTCTGTATGTTTGCTTCATAAACACACTCCCCTCTTAGCGTCTCCGTCTTTTCTCGAAAGGAAATGCACTTCCAAGGAGCAGTTCAAAGCGGAGTGTTCATTTTCGCTCTCGCATCATTTTATGCACTTCCGTGTGTCTGGTGTTTGGACGGCTTGTGCGTCTGCCGGCGAGGAAACCGGTAGGAGGTGCTCAAGAGTCTGGGTTTATTCAATTTGAGTTATTCCAATGTGAACGCATAAAATGGTCGAATAGAGCGGAAGGCGCCTTTAAACGACGTGTGGCGGCCGCTGTACTTCAAACACTCAAGCATCAAATTCCTATTCAACTCTGCATGTTCTCTTCTTCTCTCTCTTCTTCTCTCTCTTCTCTCTTATTTTTCTCCCTCTTCTCCCTCTGTTATTCTCTCTCTTATTCTCTCTCTCTCCTTATCCCTCCCTTATTCTTTCTCTTTTATTCTCTCTCTTATTCTCTCCCGTATTCTCTCTCCTATTCTTTGTTTCGTTCTTCTGGTCGTCATGGAGTCTGTCAGTTTCTCTCGGCGTGCAGGCCGGACGCACAAGTCCCCTGCTTCTCCCCTTTCTTCTTCCTCTTCTTCTTCCTCTTCTTCTTCCTCTTCTTCCTCTCCTTCTTCCTCCTCTTCTTCTTCCTCTTCCTCGTCTCCATCTTGCGCTGCTTGTGGAGAGAGTCGTGCGTCTGTGTCGGCTGAGTTCTGTTCTTCTCACAGTCGGCGGTCGAGCTTCGTCGTTTCTGGAAGAAGCAAAGACCGACCTTGTGTCAATTCGAATCCCGTTTTCTCCTCGTGTTCCTCGTCTTGTGCTCCCGATCCACGCTGGAGCCGAGATGAGCGATCGAGAGGGGAGGCCAACCGCGGCGGCAAGTCCTGTGGATGTACACACCGGCTTGGCCAGTTTTTTCGCCTCTTCTCGTCTCTTCGGGACGTGTCTCACGGGTCTCCTGCGTCTCCTTCCTTGTTCTCTCCTCGTTACCTTTTTCTTCTTCCTCTCGCTGTTCTGCTTCTTCTCGCTGTCGTCGCCTCCGCAACCACCGTCTTCTTCCTCCTCACGCTCCCTCTTCGACTTTCCTCTCCGTTCTCCTTCTTCTCTCCCGTCTCTTCTGTCTCGTCTTCCCTTTCTTCTTCTCCCGCGTCTTCTCACTCCTCTCCTTCGTACTTTTTCCCCTTCGATCGCCCGCCTTTTGGCGCGCCTCCGATTGTGTCACCGCGACACCCCTACTCTGTCTGTGTCCAGTGCTTCCTCTCCGCCCTCGTCCTCGCCTTTTCTGTCCTCGCAGCTGACGCTCTCTCGCTTCTTTCTGGTCGGCCCGCCCGCGTCTCCCGCGCTGCGCGTCTTCGAAGCAGATTCCTTTCCACAGATGCAACCCAGGCGTCTGTACAGCTCGCGAACCGTCCAAGTCGGACCTCCAGAGACGTACACAGGCTTCTCCGTCGACGCGCTCTGGAGCGCCTTTCTCAGCGGTCCCCAGGAATATTTTCTCTGTCTCTGGTTCCTCTCTTCAATGGCCATGTTTGGCTGTTTCTGCAGCTGGATCTGCCAGCAGCGAACTTTCCAAAGGGCCGTCCTCGTCTCCCCCTAAAAGCGAGACACACGCCGACCCTCGATGCAGCCCCCTTTCCCAACTGATTTCCATTTTTCTCCTTTTGCGCTTCTCTGCTCTTCTCCACAATCGTGCCTTTCCTCTCTGCTCCCCACGATTCACATAGATGCAGCTGCTCTTCTCCACAATCGTGCCTTTCCTCTCTGCTCCCCACGATTCACATAGATGCAGACAGGGACAGACGCGCGTCGAGAGAGAAAGGCAGTGGCACATAGGGATATACAGATACAGGGCGATAGAGAAAAACGAGACGGTGATGGGGATGCCGAGAGATGCACATGTTTGGGGCGGTTTCCGTGTGGAGGTGATGTGCGCATTTGCATGTGAAAGAGGGCCAGATCGACCAGAGGAGAGGGCGGGAGCGTTTCGCCTCGGGTAGGTTCGAAGAGAACTTTTTTTTGAGTTTTCTGTGTGACGCAGCGATATGTTGGTGGTTCCAGACGTGTCCCTCTGGTTGGCGGATTCGAGGTTCTTCTCTGGAAAAGCTGTTTGTTTCGCGTATCCTTCTCGCAGCTCGCCTCTCTCTCTTTCGGTTCTCTCATCCTAGCTCAGCAGCGCTCTCAGCGGAGATCCATTTCAAGATGCACCAGATGCAAGCATAGAGATAGAGCGCAAGAAAATCAGATCAGAGAGATACCCAACTATGTCACATCAATTGGCTATGATCAAGTGTAGTATCTGTTCTTATCAGTGTGACAACTGATACGGGTCCAACTGGACCCAACTATGTGACATCGTAAAAAAACTGGATAGAGGCAATGACAAAGCGGTATGTCGACCCACCGAGAAGTAACTTTTTGCACATTTTCCCCGGACAAGCGTCCAGGTGGACGAGGGAAGCAGGATGGTGGCTGTTTCCTTTTTTCTCTCTGCGCCGGCAGCGGAGAGACAGTCCTGCCTCTCCCCTCGTTCTGTCGAGGCGATACTGAGGGCGCAGATGCAACCGTTCTATGTGGTCTTCCGCCGCCCTTGCGACGACCATGTGTCTCCATCTTCAACACACACACACACACACGAGAGAGGAGACCGCGAAAGGAGACAGCTCTCAGGCATGGCTGCCTCTCTGGGATTCTAAAAGGACGGTTCCCCAGCAGGAGAGAAGAGAACCGCGCTTGAAGCCTTTAAAACTGTCTGCGACAGGTGGGGATGGGAGGAGAAAACAGAGGAGAGTGCAGGTTTTGAAAAAGATTTCAAGCTCGGAAAACAAAACCATTTTGCCGACTCTAGAACAAAACGAAGCGTGAGAACAGGCGGCACACACCACAGCGGCAACTTCCACTGTCAGAGGCGCATCCACTCAGCTTCGGGAGGAGGTGCCCACAAGGAAAAGCAAGAAACCCAAAAGGGTGAACGAAGAGAGAGAAACATTTAAAAGAAGCGGACCCGGGAATTGAGAGAAAACCAAGGCACACACTCGATCCTCAATGTGAGGTTTCGCGTCTCGCAGGCTCACAAACACTGAAAGACCAATCGAGTAGGCAAAGACGAAACACCAACACCCGCTGTATATCTTCTCTGGATCCTCCCACGTTACCTTTCTACTCTCATATTCTGTCACCCTCGTTCCTTCTTTTTCCCTCCCCCTCTGGGCCTCTTCTCATTTCCTTCTTTTCCTGCATCTTCGCTCTCTGCCTCTTGCTCCTGAACCTTCTTGTTTCCCTTCTCGCCTCACTTCGCGTCATTCTTCACGTTCTTCTCTCTCTTCTTCTTTTCTCATTCTCTCTCCTCTTCCGTAGTCTCGTCTTCTCCCTCACGCCCGTTGTTTGCTTCGACTTGCGTTCGGCGGCTCGTCTGCGCCGTCCAGGCTTCTCGTTCGTCAACAGAACTCGCCCTCCCACAATCGCAAAGAGATGAGAACGAAAAAGAAACACCCACCCCCAGAGGGGTCCAGGGAGGCGGCCAGCCTGAGAGCGGAGATTTCTGCCTAAAGAGGGGATACGTTCCGTCTCACAGAATCCGGATTCAAAAGAAAGTCTCTGGAGAGGGCGAGAGAGACATACAACCACACACGCAAAGAGCCGGAGAGTTCACGCTCTTGCCACGTGCGACAAAGCGGTGTTTCTGCGTCTCTGCCTCGCAGCCACTCTCTGCGTCGCTCCTTGGTCCCCCTATTTTTGGAGAAACGGGAGGGGGTCGTTGCTAGCTTTTGCTATCTGGCTTGGAAAAAAAAACTGCGAACTCTGGCACACATAAAAGCTGACGCTTCTGCGTCTCTTCTCTACTTTCCTCCACTTCCAATACCTTTTTCTGAAAAACGAGGAAACATCATGCACACATTCATATATATATATATATATATACATATATAGATATACCTATATTTATATTTATATATATTAGTATGGCACTATTTAGGGAGGGCACCTGGAGCGAGATGAGGAACCCGCTCGAGCTCGTTTCGTCTTCCCTTCAAGTTTAGTTCTGTCTCCTCGTGTCTCCATTCAATGTTGCCTGAGCGGTCGCCTTTCTAATGCTGCCTCTGTCGGCCCGGATCTGACAAACTTCGCCCAAAGGAGAGAGCTACAGAATGCGAAAGCGTCACCCCGTCTCTCCTGGGTCATCAGGCATCTCTGCGCTGCGCAGGAGTCAGCACTTTGGCCCGGCGTGACAGCAAACGAAGCCTGGAGAGACGAAAGCCCGAGATGTCCTGCCTCGGTTTATACTGTTCTCTCGCACTTCATCTTGTTCTCTCCTCTCTTTGTCTCTGGCGTGACGTATTCTTTTTCCCTCCCTATATCGCCTTCTCTCGACTTCGCATGGTCTACACCCTCAAGTACCCCTCCTTGTATACATCCCTGCCTCTGCCCCTTTAGTCTCTTCTTTCCCTCTCGCTCTCTGCCTCTCGCGTTCTGTCTCAGGGTCGCCTCGCAGGCCGCCTATTTCGTCTCACGCGTCCCTTTCTCTCCGCCCGGCCTCAGTCTTCATCCAGTCTCCTTTGCGCGAGTTTGAGGAGCTTTCTCGGAACCAAACACGCGGAGGTGGGCGGCGCCTGTACGCAACGGTAAAACACCATGTAGGGTGAATCGTCTGAGCGTTCGTCGGCGCTGATTTCGTTCACCGTCTCCTCGTGGACGGGGGTGACGCGGCTGTCATCGAACTTGAACCATTCCGCGCGACTGCGTCTCTTTCCTCCGTTTCCATTCGCACTCCGGTGCAAAGACGTCTCAGATCTTCGTCCAATGCAGTAGTAATGCCCGACATTCGCGGAGGCGCCGGCGTGAATCACCGCCGCGTACAGCTCGTACGTGAAGGGCCCTATCGTGAGTGTTCTGTTGATGTGGACATGCGTCGACGTTTTCTTCTTCTCGTTCGAAAAAACCGACCACGAGTACCGATTGAAGATGATAATCAGGTGCGCCGGAGGCGAAACGATCTCTTGCCATTTCAACGCTTCGCGTTTCGCCTTGCAGACCTCGCATGCGTACGAGTTCTCGCCAAACAGCCGCTCCTTCTTCACGAACGCATCGAAAAACTCCTGAAGCGACGGGCCCTCCCAGAATTCCGAAGACGGCTCGTCGCCGACAAAGCCGAGAGGCGCCTGCGCAAGCGCCGGGCCGAACCCCGTGGCGGCGAATCCTGCGGAGACGCCGTTTGCGCCGCTTGCCGCGACCTTTCGCCACACTCGCGCCTCTCGCTCGCGGAGGCCGCGCTGTTCGTCTACCCACGCCTGCGAGGGGACTGGAAACCCAATGTCGTGGATGACTTCCTCGCGCCGGCTCTGTCGCAGGCACACGCAGCACTCCACCACCTGCGCAGTTTGTCCCGCAAAGACAGTCCGAATCAGCGCCTCCTCCTGGCCGCCGAGAGCCTGGAAGATCTCCCGCGCCGCCTCAGAGACATCCTGTTGCGCCTGCTTCTGATACTCCGCAGGCAAGGCCCGGAGCAGCGCCGAGGGCGAAAGGACAAAAGACGCGTCGGAATCCGAGTCGGCATACGTGTCGTAGTACGTTTCGGGAGAGGAAGAGACGAGCAGAATCTGGGCAAAGAGAATCTGGAGTTCACGGAGGAGCGGCATGTTAGGGATTTCTGTCGAGGCCGCGGCAGACGGGGCAGAGTTCGCGGGAAGGGCCCTTCCGGAGAATCGAAACAGATTCGCGACAAACGCGTCGGAGAGGAACAGGGTCTGGAGGAAGCTGTTCAGATAGCACGTGTTCCCGAGATTCCGCAACCCCACCGGACGCCTTCGCGAGGCTGGCGCATGCAGATGCCTCCTGGCGGGAGCCGTGAGGCGCGTGGTGTACAAGTCGAAGGAGACACATTCCTGCGGGGCGAACGGGAGAGGGAGATCTAGCGTCCGCTCAGTTACGGGGGCACCGGGAAAGATAGCTGGTGCCGCGAGGGAATACGGCGTGTACGACTCCGCTGAGGCGGCAAGCGACGCGTCCAAGTTGGGAGGAGTCACCTGGAGACCGTGCGCCACGAGGCGGTCTTGAGGCGGGACGAATGCAGCGGCAGAAGGAAAGCCCGAGAAAGGCACCGACTGAGGCGCAACCAGGTGGGGGGGAAGCCGAGAGACGACAGACGACGGATAGCCCGACGGGTGGAAGCCCGGTGCGTCGGGGCGGCCCATGGTGGGCACCGAAGAGAAAAGGGAGATAGCCGAAGACGTAGGACCAAGACGAAGATCACCCCCACTACAGACTAAAGCCTGGGAAGCGAGAGACGGATGAGAAGCGAGAGAGGCATTTGGGAAAGCCAGAGGCGGATGAGAAGCAAGAGGCGGATGAGACGACACAGAAGACAGAGAAGGCGGAGGAAAGAGAGACGGCGGACGCATTGGTGAACAGAGAGACGAAGGCTGGGCAGTGCGGATCGCCTCGTCGCCGAGAGACGCCCCAAGCGGCAGAGGATAAGGGCGAGAGTTTCCGTCGAAAGAACACAACGAAGATGCGAACGGCGAGGCAGACGGAGCAGACGAAAAGGGCGGTGTCCGTACAGCCTCGGAGGAAACCAAAGCGCCTGGACTTGCAAACGGAGAAGAAGCAGGAAGAGAAGATGTAGCAGGAAGAGGAGTGGATGAAGGAGGAAGAAGAAGAGCAGATGAAGAGGTTGGAAGAGATGAAGGAGAGGACGCCCGAGGAAATGTGGACTGGAGACTGGAAGTGCTACAGGGGGTGCGGGAGAGGAATGAGGAAGATCCAGAGAGCGTCGCAAGGCGCAAGTTTGGAACACTTCTCACGCCAGGCAAGTCGGAAGACCGGCTGTTCTGGAAAGGGTGTCCGAGAGACGAACCGAAGGCTTCGCAGTTCGTCTTGGTCGCCTGCGCAGAAACAGGAAAGATAGAGGCCGCGACAGAGCCCGAAGACGCTGCAGCGCCGGGTGCCTCTGCGGAGGTTGGAGGATCAGGAGACGCGGACGAAGGAGACAAGAACGGGTTCGTCCCTCGCATTGACACGGCCTGCAGTCCTGCGGGAGAGCGAGTAGAAGAGGGGCATTTGCTTCGAGGCGTCTTCACCGGCGTGTGATTCTCCCGACTCTCGTTGGCTGAAGATGTGTCCGACAAATAGCGAGAGCTACCTCCTCCCGACGCCAAAGACGACCTCCGGCTTCTCTCGCTGTCATCCTTCGCCTCTGATCGCCGGTCACGAGGGCGTCGCACCTCGCGCACCTTTCTTGACGCGTCTTCGCGTTCTCTTTCTCGCAGCTCCTCGCGGAGTAGAAGCCGCAAGAGACGCCTCTGCCGCCGTCTCCGAATATGTCGTCTCACCTCCAGGCGGGCCAGCGCGTCTTCGTCTCCGTCCTCACTTGCGAGCTTGCTCACCTCGTTTCTCGGCCTGCGAAGTTTCGGAGGCTGCAGCGAAGGCCTCGCCTCGCGCGGGTCCGGCCCTTTCACCAAAGACGGGAAAGAACGTATTCCCCTCAGTTCGTCTGCAAAAGACGCGTCTGCGAAGCAGCCGGTGTCAGGTGTCCTCGGCGTGCGACCCTTTTTCGGGAAGTCGCGGCGCTCGCGTGCTGTGTTCTCCGACGCTTCGCTCCGCCTCGAGCTCTGCCGCCCCCACGAAGCTTCAGACTCGGGCGACGAAGACGCAGGAGATGTTTTGCCTCCAGCTCGGCCGGGTCCGCGCGAAGGGTTCTTCGACGCATGCGTGCCAGGAAGCCAGGCCGAGCGAGCGTGGCGACGAAGGAGCAGACTCTCCACCGCGCGACTGGCAAGGCCGGTCTCGAGGCCAAGAGAGAGGCCCGCCCGCTTCTGCCGAATGGCCTCGATTCGCGGACACCCCGCACCCGCGACCGCCTCGCTCGCTCGCCTCTCCGCCACCAACGCAGCCATCCGCGACCGCCTTTCTTCCTGCCGCTGTTGAAGCAGACGCCGACGCTCCGCAGCCTCAAATCCCCCCACAGCATCTGCCTCTGCTGTCAGATATTGTGCACAAGGAACACCAGAAATGGAGGACGTAAACAACACAGGGGAAGGCGACAACGCAGGGAAAGAAGAAAAAGACCCGCGGTGTGCAGAGGTATCCGTGGGAGATGCGGACGACCGAGAGCTGGAGAGCGGCTGCACTGTTTGTGGAGAGGACGAACTCGTCGGTGAGGCAACATCTTCAGCCGCCTTTGGAGTGTCGCGCAGAGGCGGCGCCGTGGCGGGAACGTGTCCTGTGTCCACCTGGCTTGGTTTCAGTTTGTCCCGCGTTTCGGTTTGGCTCCTTCGTTTCAACTTTTCCTCGCGGCATTCGGCCAGGGATACTCTTCCCTCGTCCTTCGTCCGTCTCCTTCGCTGCTCTTCGCCCTCCGAGTCCCGCGTTCGGTCCGTCTTCTTCGCATCCTCTTTCTCCGTTTTCCGGCCTTTCCTCTCTTCCTTCCCTCGTCGCTGCCTGTCTGCCATCGGCGCGCGTCTCTCCTCTCTCAAAGGCGACCTTTTCTGCCTTCTCTCCCTTTTCTCTCTTTCCTCTTCCTCAGCCCCTCTTTTTGTTCTCTTGTCTTCCGTCGAGGCTGGTCCTCGCGTTTCTTGCTCGTCTCCGCCGCCGTCTCTCTCCTTTCTTCCTTGTCTTTTTCTGTCTTTGTCCTCTTCGTCGCCTTCTCTGCCTCCTTTGTTTCCGCCCCCCTCTCCTTCGTGTTCTCCCCTCATCTCGCTCGAATCCACCGACAAGATCCCCTCGCCTTTGCACCCGCCGACGCCGCTTCTGGCCAAAACAGAGCGCGGGTCTGTGAGGGAAAGATCAGAAAGCCTTCTCTGTGCGCATTCGCTTAATCGGTCTGCTGTTTCTTTCTCGCCAACATGTGAATCGCCCCTCAGACAAACCGAAAAAAAAGGCGTATCGAGTGTCTCCTTTTCTTTCCTGCTCAACTGCTTATCGTTCCTTCGCTCTCTCTCCAGATCAAAACGGCCAACTCCCTCTCCCGATTTCAAACCCTCATAGATCCAGTCGTCTCTCTTCCCATCCGGTTTCCCATCTTCTTCCTCTCCTTTTTCGCCATCTCCCTCTTCTCTGTCTTCTGTGTCTTGCTCTGCGCTCCGAAACTCAGACGCAGACAACCTTCGGTGTTCGTCTTCTGTCCTTCCACGCACTGACGAAGAACGAGATGGAGCAGAAGGCAGAGAAGAAAGAGAGGTCGACCGTCTGATTTTCCTGCAGCGTTTTGTCGACGGAGACACGGTCTCGGCTTCCTCGGCCAGAGCGGGAGACGAGGGATCAGAACTCGTTTGTCTGCTTTCTCCCTTCTCCCTTACCTCTTCTTTCAGTTTCTTCATCAAGTGTTCAGCTAAACTCTCGGCCCATTGCGCAAAGTTAAATGCTTCAGGAGAAAGACAACGTGTCTCTCCGTTCTCTCCCCATATCCCAGTATTCTCATCCGCGAATTCACAGTCTCGAAAGCGACGCCCGTCACCCTCTTCCTTTTCTTCCGCCTGTCGCGTTCCTTCACCCTCTACCTTTTCTTCTCCGTCCTCCGTTTCTCTTGCTTCCTTTTCTTCCTCCTTTCCCGTTTCTCCCTCCCCACTCCTCTTTCCTTCTCGCTCTTGCTCTTCGTGGATGAGGCGAGGCAGCGGTGATGAACCGTCCGCAGTCGCCTGCCGAATCGACCTCGCCGCCGACAGAAGAAACACAGAAACCGAACGAAGGGCCGAACGCCCGAGAGGTGAGCGCAGAAGCGCGGGAGCTTCATCGACAATCAGACGAAGAAGACAGACAGCCGCGCATGCAACAACGAGAAGTCGCTCCACTGGCGCAGGATGCGGAGCGCAGATCGGCAGAGAAAAGGAAGATCTTGGAGACATAGACAGGCGCGTGGAGCTCGAGAAAGAAGTTGATTCGCCTGTCTCTTCCTCGACTGCCTCAGACGCAGCAGACTCCAGCGGTGACTTGTGCAGCCCAGCATTCTCCTCGTCGGCGTCGGAGTGAGACGGCGAAGTCGGCTTTTCGCCTGGTGCATTCTCCTTTTTTTTCGCCACCCTGGACCTCTCGCCTGTAGCTGCCAGGCTTCGCCGAGCCTGCCGAATCGGAGAGCAGGCGACACGAAGGCAGAGCTCAAATGCCGTAGAGTGAGAACGAGCGTCCAAAGAGCGTGCGGACCCAGAAGAAGAAGAGCTGAGGCGAGAGTCTGTCATCGTTTCGGTAGCTGAGAGGAAGAGAGAGACGAACTGCACGAGGGCGGCGACTCCGCAATGGAAAAAACGTGGCGCCGGCGGACTCGAAGAAAGGACTGCGGAGAGGGGGAGAGACTTGGGAGCAGAGGGAGAAGGCAAAACATGCAGGAGACACCGGAGCGAAAAGGCCCACAACGCCGTCCAGAGTTCAACGATCTCTGCGGAAGAGCCCCTGAGAAGAGAGAACAGCGCACAGCCATTCGAGACGAGCATGTCGCAGAAAACAGGAAACACGAGGAGAGCTCAGCTTCCAAGTTGCCGATATTACGAGACAAACCCCGGAAAGCCGAAAGAGAGACCCGACAAAAAAACACTCTGAGACGCGGTGGGGGACCGGACAGAAACATGAGGCATCTTCAGAAGTTGTTCCCTTCTCAGCCCTGTTCTCGGGAGCCTGCAACGACGGTATCCCAAAAACGAAAGGGAGAGGGGAGCACAAAGGCGAGAAAAGAAACTCAGAGAACGCAAGAGCGCAGAAACGACGCCTAGATATCTACTTTCATCCATGAAGAGGTATTCTTTGTCGGCACAACTTTGCGCAGATGTCAAGGAGCACGAGATATATGCACAGTCGAACACGTCTGCATAGATACAGATCCACATAGAGACGGATGTACATCCATAGAGATCGGTTTTGCCTTCTTTGGTGTGGACGGCCGGTCTTCCCTTGTGTCACTACCTGAAGGACGAAAGAAGCGATGAGCAACTTGAGGACAGGCGCGCGTGGGGATTGGCCGCCGAGAGCGCGACAAGAGGGAGGAGCATTCCGAGAGCACACCGGCCTTGCCTCTCGAATAGCCGAGAGAGAAACGCGTGAATCAGAGAACGCTCGGCATCGAGAGGAGCGGTGCGCGAAAGCGACGGCAGAGAAGAGGAAGAAAGAGACTGGGAGAGAGAAAGGAAACGTTTGGCAACATCCGTGAGGACGAGCAAGGTGTCGTGCGTCTGCAGGCAAACCAGCAAATGCAGAGGAAAACGGGAAAGCGTGAGGGCGAAGCTGGGGGTCATCCGCGAAGACGCAGAGCCTCCCAGAGAAGGAACTGACAGTTCGATGTCAAAGGAGAGACATCTTCTGCACCATGTAGTGAGCGAACGCACAGGCTCGAAAACCAGAGCTGCGCGTGTTCGGATTCGCCACCCAGGCTCCTCAGACGCACCAGAGAATCGTCGTCTGCCCAGACAGGCAAAACCTCGACCAGCAATGCATGAACGATTCTCATTTCTTCCGTTCGTCTCGGTATCTTCTCTCCTTCCTCTTCCTGCTCCTCGTCTCCCGTTTCGATCGCTTGTCTGTCGCTCTGCTCTGTTGCATCATCAGCATCCTCATCCTTCTGTTTCGTTTCCCTCTCTTGGTCTCTTCCGCGGCTCCTCTTCTCCTGCGTCGCTTGAACCCAGCGAATGTCTCTGTCTCTCTCTGGTCTCGCCCTCACTCCCTCTCGCATCTTCGCCCGGGGCGAGTCTTCTTTGCTTTCCGACTCCGCCAAGTCGAGGCGCGGTAGGCCAACGAGGCCATCCCTCCAGAGACAGCAGAGCACCGTCCGCAGTGTGGAGTTGCTTAAACTCTTCACGGTGTCGATGTGAATCCGCCTCCCTTCGCGCTCTTCGGCGGAAGACAGCAAAGACAGAAAACAGTCTGCCCAAACCCGTAGACTCTCGTCGCGATTCCCCTCAACTGCACACAAAGAACACCGCGAAGAAGAGCGCATCGAAGACACCTGCGCACTGCATGCGCATTCTGTTTCTGTTTCGCGTTTCCGTGAACGCGAAGACAGCAGAAACGAATAGAAGAGAAATGCACTCCGAATCCTCTCGTCTTCTTTCTGGCGAGGGGGGAAGAGAAGCCCGAAGAGAGAGACATCGAACGCCTCGTGCACCACCTCGGGAGCGAGGAGAGCAAATGCAAGGAGACTGCTTTGGCATCGGAAAACCAAGTTCTCAAAGTTCCCTTCCTCTCCAAGTTCTTCGACGTTATCTCCTTCCGGACAGAAAGAGCGATCGACGCGGGTTTCCTCTCCGCCCGTCTCGCCTTCCTCTTCTCGCACATCCCCCAGGAACTCGACCCGCTTCTCGGCCCCGCGTCTCGGAACCTTCACCAGCGACGACAACGCATCAGCAGCGAGAAGAAAGTTCGTAGCAGCCAGCGAGAGCAAACCGGCTGGATTGTCGACAGAAAGAGAAGAAGAGGAAGAAGAGGAAGAGATATCCTGGAAGGAAATGGAAAGCTGCGACTGGGGAGGCGCCGGAGAAGTCGAAGCCGAACGAGAGATCGAGACAGAAGAGAGAGTATGTAAACGGTGGAGGAGATCAACAAACAGATCAGCCAGAGACGAAGGTGACAGAGAAGACAAAATCTGCGCGCTCTCCTCGAACCTGCGAGCTTCCACGTAGCGACCCAGCGTCGACGACGGCTCCAGCACAGGCGAAGGCCTATCTAAAGCAGAGCGAGAGACACCTAGGCGACCGGAGAGTGTCCGATGGGAACGCGTGTGTCCTTTCCGCCCTGTCTCCTCATCCGAAACACCCCGTACACTTGACGAAGTCGCGGAGCCGCCAGACGCTGCAGCGTCTGGGTATCCTTCTCTGTCTCCTTTTCGTTCTTCTCCTTTGCAGCGTAGGCTATCTCGCTTTCCGTGGGATCTGGTGCGCATTCCCGCACAACTCGCTCTTCCCTTCAGGTGGTGCTGCCGATCGCGTTCCCTGTCCCGGTCGCCTCCGTCACTTTCTTCTTGTGTGGATCTTCGTTCATCTCGTTCCCTTGCATCGCAGTCAACTCCTCTCTTCTCTCCTCGACGTTCTCTCTCTCGCAGTCCTGGAGAATCCTCCTCGGTCTCGTGATCCGATTCCTTCGCTGCGGAGGGTTCCCTGTGAAGAACCCCCCCGGCAGCTGGCGCGTCTCCTCGCCTTTCGTGGAGGCGACCGCTCTCTTCAAAAAGCGAGACCGCAGCGGAAAATGGAAACGAAAACGGAGAGGAAAGCGAAGAAGAAGAGAAAGCCGAAGACGAGGAAACCGAAGAAGAGGAAACCGGAGACGGCAGCCGTCGGTTTGACGTGTATCGGCGTGCGGCATCCCTGTCGAAAGCGGAAGCGGGGCGCGGGTGACGAAGCGATGAATTTTGTCGCAACAACTCGCGTTGGTGTTCTTTCCATGATGCGATGGGAGGCGCCGACGCCGAGAGTTGCGGTACGCTCTGTCTCTCTCGAGGAGAGAAGGGGAATGCCGGAGTGTCGCCGCAGCTCTCGACCTCGCCCTCTCTCTCTTCAGTCGTTTCTCTCGCTTCACGGTCCTCATCCTCTTCCTCGCCTTCTTCCGCTTCACATGTTGTCCTCTGCTCAGATACGACAGGCGAGGAAGTATCCGAAGGAAATCGGCATATCCACACGTTCCTCTCCGCTGACCGAGAAGACGAAGACGAAAGAGAGGAAGAGGACGAAAAAGAGGAAGTTGAAGAGGAAGAAGAGGAAGTCGACGACGAAGAGGAAGAAGAAGAAGTTGAGGACGAAGAAGAGGAAGTTGAAGAGGAAGAAGACGAAGAAGACGAAGAAGAGGAAGGTGACGACGACGGAGAGGAAGGAGAGAGTAGAACGTGGCACGACGAAACTGAAGAGGGCGAAGACGGAAACGAAGAGACGTGGTTTCGCGTGTCCGCCGAGGGGTGTTCTTGCGAGGACAAGGGTATCTGTTGTGGAGCGGAGTTGGAGACAGAGAGAGGCGAGCGAGAGACAAGATCAGCTGGAGGCGACAGCGAAGAGGCCGTCGTCGAATCTTGAGCACTGACATACGAGGCTCGCTTCATCCAGCGCTCCAGAGTCCCGACCTGGCTGCGAGAGGCCGAGTCCGGCGAAAGCATTTGCCTTGCCTCTCCATTTCTCTGCAGCTCGGCGGCGCTGGACGATAGATGCGAGACGTCCGGGTACGGCGGGGACCGCGCAGCGGAAGAGCGAGGCGGAGAAGGATGCCGCCTTTCCCCCGGGCACTTTGCTGCCAGAGAGGCATCTGCCCAGCGCGCGCTTTCGGACACCGTGGACTGGAGTGAAGCCATTTTGCGGAGAAGAGACAAGACAGATGGGAGGAGGAGGAAGGGGGGGAAAGGACGGCGCGACGAGGGAAAGGAAGGAAAGAAGACTGAGGTCCAAGGGAAAACAAGAGAGGAGTGAGAGAGAGAATCAACCAGAGGAACAAAGCGCAAGGGACCAGCTGCGTTCTCTCTCTCGAAAAACCCAACTAGCGAGAGAGACGCGGGGAGAGAGGCTGGGAACCCACGCCTCGTCGGTCTTTGTCATTTTCCTTCTTCGCAGCAGCACGAGGCTTCGAGACACTGAAGGGCCAGCCGTTTCCGTGCTCTTTTGAGCCCTATAAGAGCGACAGAGAAGCGAGACACGGCTGCATTGCGAAGCAAAAAGACGGGAGAAGCGGGCCTTTTTGCTAGACAGCCGATGTGTGTTGGGAGGGCCCCAAGATGCGCTGGAACAAGCGAGGTTTTTCTTTCCTCTCTGACGAAGTTCCTCACGCCAGCGAACGACGTCTCGGAATTTTTTGCCCCTTTTTTCGCAGAGCAAAAGGCACGAGCAAAAAACGCGCCGACACGGCTGGTCCGCAAAGGCTGCGCTTCTTTGCGCGCCGCCGAGCCGGTATGGCAACGCCACAGGCCTGGAGAACGGTACGGAGAAAAGTAAGCAGATGTTTCGTCTTGGCGGAAAAACAAACGGTTCAAAGAGTCGAAGAGAAGACGCAAGGAGGCCTGGAGAACAGGAAACCAGCTCTGCAAGTGCGTCAGCCAAGTAAACGCTGTTTTCAGTCGATTGTGGCACGCGTTTGACCGCGATTCGCGAAAATCAACTGTACGTACACCTCGAGTTGTGCACATATACATCGCAAAGGGATATTTATTGAGAAGGCGAAAGAGGGCGTTTTTTCTCTTCTTAGAAGCGTCGTCTTTCGCGTTTCCTTGTTTGTTTTCCTTTTCCTCTTCCTGCTCGCCTGCGCGCAAAACCCTCGCCGCCTCAATGGGCGCGATCCTTCTCCAGCGACGCAACTCCACACACGCGTTCACGCCTGTCTCTCCATACAACGTCGATTCGGTTTCTCGAAGACGGCTAATACCCAACTCCAGCTCCTGCCTTCCTACTCCTCTTCGCTTGCTTTTTCTCATGTTTGTTCTCTTGCTTGTCCTTTGTGTCCCTTCCTGCCTCCTTCCTCATCTCTACTTTTCTCGTCGACACCTGCGCTCCCTTCAACTCAGTCTGTCGCTCTTCTTGAATTCTCTTCCCCTCTTCATGTTTCTTTCGTGTCTTTCGATCGTTTTTCGTCGCCTTCTCTCCTCTGTTCTGTATTTTTCAGCTTGTACCGTTACATTCAGGAGCATACCGTTATATTCGATGATCTTATGTGTTCACATTGGTATAACTCAAATCGAATACACAGAGGCATTATAGTACCTAGGGTTCTGAATATGACTCCAATTATGAGATACAGACAACCAAGTTCTTTATGACTGCGCCTGGAGACTTATATTATGATTCTTACTAATGGGAGCACAGTTCCCTGGGTATCCAATCCAGTGCTCTGCCTTGGGCATTGAAATTGTTTCCCTTCTCTTTCCCTTGTCTCTTCCTCGCTTCTTGCTCGTCGTTCTCGTCGCCAGCCTCTCTCTCTCTTTTTTCCTGTTATCCGTCTGTCTCATTATGCTTTGTGGGCTCCCTTCTCTCTCTTTCCTCTCTGCCCCGCTTGTCATCCTCCCCATGAGTCGGTAGAAGGCGCAGCATTCACCCTAGCGTCGGCCACGGCAGTTTCCAACGTCGCTTCACCTGTGAGGCAAAAGCTCTCCTTTCCTCTCTATTTCTCGCCTCTCCCTCCTTGTCTGTGTCCCTCTCTTCTTATCTCCCTTTCTCTGTGCTTTGCGTACGAAGAAACATCCCTAGAAAGCAAAAGGGAGATAGCCAGAGGAGATTCGAGAGGAAAAACAAAACCTACAGTCTAAGAGTTTCAACACTGGCGATGCGTTACCGGAAGGCACATATTCCGGCAAAATGCTTTGAAGGCGTTCCCTCCTACTTTCTGTCGCAGAGAACCGGTCCTCACTGTCGAGAAGCTTCAGCAGCTTTCAAAGGCCACTGTAGAGGTCAGCAATAGCGTATCACAGATCAAACGTTGCTCCCGCGAAGACGTCGACATATACACTCGCAGACCTTTTCTGTTGATTCCTCTTTTGAAGTCGGTCGTTCAAGCAAGAGCTTCGCCAACCCCTCGAGTGTCTCTACAGCGGAGTCTCGGTCGCAAGCGCGATTTTCATCACTCAACTTTGTGCTGCCATTTTCACGCCCAAAGCCCCACAAACTACCACGCTGGGAGGCCTGGCTTTTTTTTCCACAGCAATCCACACAAGAAATCAGGAAGATGCAGAAGAGTTAAAGACACAAACGGCGTCTCCCCAGTCCCTGGGGGCATGTGCACCAAAACTCCCACAGCACCTGAGGCGCTGATTTCCCACTGTACAACCGTAAGTACATATATATCTATATATATTTATATGCATATTCACATGCATTTGAACTCTATCATTATATATGTAACTGAGTAAATGTTTCTATTCACGTGTATGTGTACGCACGATTCTATTTACCAGGGGTTTTCAGTAGAGATATACAGATCCCCCTATCTGCCTCTACGCATCCCTGTAAATATCTCGACACAAAGATGAGCGTATATTTGGTTGTGTCGCTGTGGACGTGCCAGCGGCAAGGACAGGTTTGACGCTTCTGAACGGTTCCTCTCTCTCTTTCTTCGGGCAGTGCCTCGCTTTCCCGTCATGCTAACGCGAAGCACCAGACGAAAGCGAGACCACGAGACCGGCGGGCGTCCAGGGAGACGGTTTTGTGTTACATGGCGGCAGTTGTGCGGCTGCATTCGCACCGAACAGCCGCACACAGCCCTTCAGTAAAAAGATTCCGCGAGACAGCGACGGAATGCCGAGGAATGCGGCACAAGCAAAGACCGGCCGGAAGAATGAACAAACAACGTGACGGCCGCTGCGAACGGAGCCTTCGCATCACTGAAAACGACTTCCAGACGCGTGTAGGGCAACACATCTCCCGGCCTCTCGACCAATCCTCAGCAACTACTCTCACTGCCTCACTCCCCCCCC